>NC_080469.1:21787353-21894853 GCF_030265055.1 Doryrhamphus excisus | reverse complement strand
CGTGTGAGGTGGCCATGGGGCAAAGGCGGGGCTTGTTGGAGAGTCAGTGCGAAGCTTTTCCGGTGCACTCGAATGGGTGAGTGGTGGTCCATCAACACTGTCACCTTCTTATGCCCTTTTTTTCCATTTTTGTGCAGAGAAAAATAAGAACATAATCTTCTTAGAGCCTATCCCAGCTGTCTTCGGACAAGAGGCGGGGTACACCCTGGACTGGTGGCCAGCCAATCACAGGGCACATATAGACAAACAACCATTCACACTCACATTCATACCTATGGACAATTTGGTGTCTGTATTGGTAGATGTTTGTATATTTCTGAGATATACCTTTGAAGTGTTAAGCTGCTGTGTGATGATTTTAGCTTTCTTTGTAAGATGACACCGTGAGTCCCACTGTTTTGTTGAGTAATGACCTGCTGCTACTTCCGATGGGTTGACAAGCTAATGGGTCGCCAATTAACCTAGCATGTTTTTGGAATGTGGGAGGAAACCGGACTACCCGGAGAAAACCCACGCATACACGGGGAGAACATGCAAACTCCACACAGAGATGGCCGAGGGTGGAATCGAACCCTGGTCTCCTAGCTGTGAGGTCTGCGCGCTAACCACTCTACCGCCGTGCCACCCTTGTTCCTCAGTTGTTGTCTGTATTGGTTCATGTTTGTATATTTCTGAGATATACCTTTGAAGTGTTAAGCTGCTGTGTGATGATTTTAGCTTTCTTTGTAAGATGACACCGTGAGTCCGACTGTTCTGTTGAGTAATGACCTGCTGCTGGAATCGAACTCGGGTCTCCTAGCTGTGTGGCCTGCTTGTGGTAGTATTAGCCTTCAAATAGGCCAGAACGACCAGAAAAGTTCTTGACACATGCCATAATAAATTGCATAGCGAGCTATAATTTTATTATTTGTTTTGTAAAAGCTAAGATGTGGATGTTTTGTTCAGCTAGCTTAGCATAATATTGAGCTACATTGCATTGATTTTAGCAGAATTATTGTACAAAATGTATCATGGCCCCCACATCCTTTCATTTTTCTGTATAAGACACTTCTGGATTAGCCCATTCATGACCTCAGCTCGACGTACATATTGTGTCGCATGCGTCCATCTTTGCATGTTGTGTTTGCATGCTGCAGTGCTTAGGATTGCTTGCTTACAAATTGAATTGAATTACACCATTTTCCTTTTTCAAACTGTTGTTTCCTCCCTGCTTTTCAGACGACAGCACCTCCACGGGTCACAAAGTTAGTTATTATTGCCGTCTTTTAAAATCATATATAGACTATAACTGCATGAATGTGATGCTGTTGTTTTCAGTAACAATTGAATTTAATGAGCATCTTTGCTGCGTTGGATTTATTATAATCATAATGGAAGTGTCCCTGTCACACACACAGACACACACACACACACACACACACAAATAATCAGGCTCACGTGGAGCTGTCATGGCTGTCACACCCACATTGCTGCTGCCGTGACAAGAATGTGTTAAGAGAAACTCATAAATCAATCTAATGAGAGAGTGAAGGAGTGAGTGTGTGCATGTTCTTATAGTATTGCTGATTTATTGACCTGAAAAGTATCTTTCAAAGCCTTTGATTCAATTGCACTCATTCGCGGGAATGATGATGATCAAGTTGATTGATTTGATTGTGATCCGCAACAATATTGTATTGTATGGATGCAGCTTTTTCACTGGATATCACAAGATTGAATGGATAAATTATGAGTAGACAGGGGCGTCACTAGGTTTTGAGGATGGGGGGGGGGGGGGGGGGGGGGTGAATGTAATAGACATTCCAAAAAATCCAAAAAACTGGGATATAACTTTCCCACTTTTGGACTGATTTAGTAGAGATACCATTCTGTCCAATGGACAGTAATCAATTATATAATAATAATTATTATATTATTATATTATATTATATTATTAATATTATTATATTAGCTTATTATTATTACTATCATCATTATTCTTCTTCTGATTATTAGGCTAGTATTAGCCTGCTATTGGCTTGCTTATTAGCCTGCTTTTGCCCTATTATATAAAATTATATATAATATATATTACATATATATTATATAAAAAATTATTTTGTTTTTATTTTATTTTATTATTTTATTGTTTCCCGTCCAGCCATTGGGGCAGATTGATATTTTTTTGTAAAACAAATCAATAAAAAATATTGCCCTATTAAATAAAATTATATATAATATATATAACATATATATTATATAAAAATATATTTATTTTTTATTTTTTATTATTTTTTTTATTTTTTGTGTCCTGTCCAGCCATTGGAGCAGATTGTTTTTTTTTCATAAAAAAATATTGTCCTATTATATAAAATTATATATAATATATATAACATATATATTATATTAAAATATCTTTATTTTTATTTTTTTTATTTATTTTTTTTGTGTCCCATTCAGCCATTGGGGCAGATTTTTTTGTTAAAAAAAATCAACAAAAAATTTCAAATTATGTAGGGGGGGCTTAAGAACATTTTTAGGGGGGGCTGAAGTCCCCCTAAAATAGACCTAATGACGCCACTGCGAGTAGAACTGATTTTGTTTTCCTGTTCTAACCAAGTGTGCTCAACCGTATCTTTGGCTCCCTCTACTGGCATGCACTGACACTTACTCTTCTTTCACGTCTTTTGCTTTAACTTGACTCTCTCTTGTCCCCCTTCTACTTTCTCTCCTCAAGTGGACCCCACAGTATTATGAAGTAAGTCTACTCACAAATGAAGCCATTGTCTCCCCGTAAAAGCCATTTCAGGACTTTCTTCAGTTTAGTTTACTTTTGTCTCCTTTGTTTCTTTTCAAGAAAACCCCAGCCAGCAAGGTATCTGATTATCATAATGCGTGTTAAACAACATTTAGCCCATCAGCTTCATACTTCATGCAACCTCATAAATATATGGCGCAGTTCATTTCCCATCCTTCCACACTAACATCCTGTAACGGACTGGAGGACTAAACGGCTTGAAGAATCCACTATGAATTTAAAAGAAATGTATCTCATAATGAGCCTCTCTCCTCCAGACCCCCCAGGAAACACATTGTGGACACAGATATCCACTTCTACCACGTGCCCACTCATGCTGATGCCAGCAGGAAGCGCATCACGCAGGATACAGAGGACTGGCGTCCACGCACCGGCACCACCCAATCCAGATCCTTCAGGATCCTGGCTCAGATCACGGGTACTGAGCACGGTATGTTGCCGGCACTGCATTGGCGCTCGTAGTATTTCATGTATATTTCTCTTCTAAATATAAAGTCATATAATAAAACAGATAGAATTACTATAGGAAACAATAAAAGCAGAATTTGTCTGTTCCAGGGTCAAACTGTACATTCAAAACATGGTAGAAAATGTACTGCAGAGCACACTGGTAACTGGTAACTCGCAGTCACTAAATTTAAAGAGGAAAAAAAAGATTTGTAAACATATATATAGGCCACAACATACATATAGGCCACAGCTATCTTTAACTAGCTAATTTTAATTTAGCTATCTTTATGGGAGATTTAGTACACAAAGATTTGTAACATTGGAATTAAATACATACTTTTTGCCAAACGGTGTAACTGTTACATTTGTTCACTTCCTGCTTTCCCAATATAGTTTTAATTTTAATTTTAATTTTAATTTTAATTTTAATTTTAATTTTAATTTTAATTTTAATTTTAATTTTAATTTTAATTTTAATTTTAATTTTAATTTTAATTTTAATTTTAATTTTAATTTTAATTTTAATTTTAATTTTAATTTTAATTGACAAGCTAATGAATCGCCAATTAACCTAGCATGTTTTCGGAATGTGGGAGGAAACTCGAGTACCCGGAGAAAACCCACGCATGCACGGGGAGAACATGCAAACTCCACACAGAGATGGCCGGCTTGTGGTAGTGTTCGCCTTCAAATAGGCCAGAACGACCAGAAAAATAGGGTGTTTCTTGACACATGCCATAATAAATTGCATAGCAATTTTAATTTTAATTTTAATTTTAATTTTAATTTTAATTTTAATTTTAATTTTAATTTTAATTTTAATTTTTATTTTTATTTTTATTTTTATTTTTATTTTTATTTTTATTTTTATTTTTATTTTTATTTTTATTTTTATTTTTATTTTTATTTTTATTTTTATTTTTATTTTTATTTTTATTTTTATTTTTATTTTTATTTTTATTTTTATTTTTATTTTTATTTTTATTTTAAGAGATGTTCCGAAATGTGAGAAAAAAGTTGCGGTAAGGTTTTACAAGTGTAAAAATAAGTTAACTACAAAGCGGTATTAGAGGTTGGAAGCCCAGGGTTATTAATGTAAATGTATTATTATTATTATTATTATTAGCCATATTGTACTGAGCAGCCAGGATAGAGGTATGTGAACTGCTTTTGTTGTATAGATGTTCCACTATCTATTTATATGTGAGACGTATGAATCGGACTGATGGACTAACCCATTATTGAATTTGTGTTTCTGTCCATGTAGCTCAAGAAGAAGAAGCGTCAGACAAAGCCAAGAAGACAAAGTAAGTGCATGTGTTGTGGTTTGTGATGCCTGCTGGTCTGCATTAAGCTGATTGATGACACCGTCTTCCTGTCTAGACAGCTGAGACATTTAAGTCAAAAAGCCTGATCAGTCGGTCTTTGAATAGCATTAAATGTCATTGTTTGTCGACAGTAAAAGATAACATGTAGTATGACGTGTTGACATGTGCTAATCTTGCACGAAGAGTGTGTTGGAGTGGTCCATAGGGGTAGTGTTGGGTTGGAAACACGTTCCCATCAGATGTTTTTTGGTTGTATTTGGTGGTGCATGGTGTCTAACCTGTGATGGTGATGCTTTGCAATTATGGTAATGATAATGGTTTAATTTCATTTGAACATGCATCAGATTACAATTGAGTGCATCACATAATCAGTTCCCAGTTCCACATGTCCAAAAGGAGTAGGAAGAAGCAAAGCTTATTAAATCCTACCCCTCCATCTGGTATTTTTACAATCAGTAACTGTTACATTTGTTCACTTCCTGCTTTCCTAATATAATTTTAATTTTAATTTTAATTTTAATTTTAATTTTAATTTTAATTTTAATTTTAATTTTAATTTTAATTTTAATTTTAATTTTAATTTTAATTTTAATTTTAATTTTTATTTTTATTTTTATTTTTATTTTTATTTTAATTTTAATTTTAATTTTAATTTTAATTTTAATTTTTATTTTTATTTTTATTTTTATTTTTATTTAATTTTAATTTTAATTTTAATTTTAATTTTAATTTTAATTTTAATTTTAATTTTAATTTTAATTTTAATTTTAATTTTAATTTTAATTTTAATTTTAATTTTAATTTTAATTTTAATTTTAATTTTAATTTTGCTAGAATCAGCCTGCTTATTGGCTTGCTTATTAGCCTGCTTTTGCCCTATTATATAAAACTATATATAATATATATTACATATATATTATATATTAAAAATATTTTTATTTTTATTTTTATTTTTATTTTTATTTTTATTTTTATTTTTATTTTTATTTTTATTTTTATTTTTATTTTTATTTTTATTTTTATTTTTATTTTTATTTTTATTTTTATTTTTATTTTTATTTTTATTTTTATTTTTATTTTTATTTTTATTTTTATTTTGAGTTAGTATGTTCTCTGTCGGCGGCATTATGAATTATCCTTACTGACCTTTTTTGCAGTACATTTAGCGAGTGAAGATTGCTTTTATAGTTAGTAACCCATATTTCCCATATATTTGTGGAGTGATTTCTGATTGAGAACTGCAGACAACAGTTGTGCATGTGTTTGGATGCACTGGCTGCACTTTTGTCAGTGTTGGCCCGTTGGCGTGTTCCCTAACCGGCGTGTTCCCTAACCGCCGTGTTCCCTAACCGCCGTGTTCCCTAACCGTCTTCTGGTGCTGTGCAGTGTTTACCACGGTCATTGCACGTTTGCGGTCCCATCCACATTATCCTGAATACTTTGTTTCGGCTTTCTTCCTATGTGATGGCAGAGTGAACAAGACCACCACACGGTTGGTGATCGGCCCAAAGTACAACGAGCTGAGAGACTGGCACCATGACGTTTCCGCTCGCACCCTCAATGTCCAGTAGACTTTATCGTATACGTGTACATGTATGTGTGACCATGCTTTAGATATGTTTGACCGTTGCTGGGGGCCTGTTGATGTGGGCTGAAGTCATGACACGCTTATATTCCTCACTAAAGTACATGCATACTTTCTATAATACACGGATAAAGTACGTAGTTCTGCGGTCTTACTGTAAATGCTTCCATGTTCTAGTCCTTTGTGCTTTAGGACACTTTGTGTGGTCTAAAATTTTAATTTTAATTTTAATTTTAATTTTAATTTTAATTTTAATTTTAATTTTAATTTTAATTTTAATTTTAATTTTAATTTTAATTTTAATTTTAATTTTAATTTTAATTTTAATTTTAATTTTAATTTTAATTTTAATAATTTCCTATTTTTTTAATTTTAATGAAAATTAAAGCTGTCTTCTTGCCCGAAGACAGCTGGGATAGGCTCCAGCACCCCCACGACCCTCGTGAGGAAAAGCGGTAGATGCATACATGTATGTAAAATTAAAATTAAAATTAAAATTAAAATTAAAATTAAAATTAAAATTAAAATTAAAATTAAAATTAAAATTAAAATTAAAATTAAAATTAAAATTAAAATTAAAATTAAAATTAATTTTAGACCACACAAAGTGTCCTAAAGCACATTATAGGACTAGAACATGGAAGCATTTACCGCAGAACTACGTACTTTATCCGTGTATTACATACATGCATACTTTCTATAATACACAGATAAAGTACGTAGTTCTGCGGTCTTACTGTAAATGCTTCCATGTTCTAGTCCTATAATGTGCTTTAGGACACTTTGTGTGGTCTAAAATTTTATTTTTTTAATTTTAATTTTAATTTTAATTTTAATTTTAATTTTAATTTTAATTTTAATTTTAATTTTAATTTTAATTTTAATTTTAATTTTAATTTTAATTTTAATTTTAATTTTAATTTTAATTTTAATTTTAATTTTAATTTTAATTTTAATTTTAATTTTAATCATTTCCTATTTTTTTATTTTAATGAAAATTAAAGCTGTCTTCTCGCCCAAAGACAGCTGGGATAGGCTCCAGCACCCCCCGCGACCCTCGTGAGGAAAAGCGGTAGATGCATGTAAAATTAAAATTAAAATTAAAATTAAAATTAAAATTAAAATTAAAATTAAAATTAAAATTAAAATTAAAATTAAAATCAAAATCAAAATCAAAATCAAAATTAAAATTAAAATTAAAATTAAAATTAAAATTAAAATTAAAATTAAAATTAAAATTAAAATTAAAATTAAAATTAATTTTAGACTACACAAAGTGTCCTAAAGCACATTATAGGACTAGAACATGGAAGCATTTACCGCAGAACTACGTACTTTATCCGTGTATTACATACATGCATACTTTCTATAATACACGGATAAAGTACGTAGTTCTGCGGTCTTACTGTAAATGCCTCCATGTTCTAGTCCTATAATGTGCTTTAGGACACTTTGTGTGGTCTAAAGGGGATATGAAAGTGAAAATGTTGGGTTGTTTAGGTGCAATGATAAGGATAGTGATGGTCGGAATGTTATAGTACACTTTGAAAGGTCCTCCTCGCTGTGTAAAATATTTCTCCTTATTTATCTTCTGGCTCTGTGTTTACTTTACGGTGATACGGTGTTGTCACAGATTGAAGTGGTGTTATGTTTTGAGAACAGGTAAGAATATTCAATCATTATATATTATTGCTAATAAAGTCACTGCTTACCTTTTTTTTCCTTTTCCTCTCTTCTTTTTGCTTGTATTGTTTTTTTTTCCTCTTTTTATCCTCTGATGAAAGATTAGCAAATTAGTACTGATAGCATTACAGAAAACTAGCTTAAAAATCATTTATATATTACATATATACATGTTTATATGTTCTATATAACTCAATATATTGAACAATATGTGTATGTAATATTAACATAAAATATAAAACTAATATCATTTTTATTACATACTGTATTACAGTAGCTCCACTTCCAGCAGTTCCACTTTGCTACCACTAGAGGGAAGCACAAATGCAGCCAACCGCCCATGCAGTTCCCACAGTAACAGATACCATGCAGTAGTATTTGTTGTCTTTACTTCCTGCCTTGTTTTCCCTCTTTCTCTATTTCATTTGTCAGGTCAAATATAATTGAGATAATCTGTTCCAGGGTCAAACTATTGCCCTCAGGAAACCTGTTTATTAATTGTGCACATAATGTTTGAAGTAACACTAACAGTATGCAAGTGGAAATATAATTAAACCGCAGTGTAATACAATAAAACTAAAATTAAACAAAATGACTCCACTTTTGATGATGGGCTAGGTCTCGAATCTGTAAATTCGTTCTCCAAATTTTGCTACTTTTGCCCAATATTTCAGAAACCGATTTAGCTTGGATAACTTTTCTCATGGGATGTCAACCCCCACACATATTTGTGGCCAACTGTGCTCGTATTTTGAAGGCTGGAAGTGTGTCTTGTGTGTTAAGAACGTTTCTTGACGGTTGGACGGTTGAGACAAGCTAGGTGCAAGAAAAAGATGCATGCATGACGTCAACGGGCATTGTAAAAGACTCGTTTGCATTAACAAGCAGGAAAACACAACACAGCGTAAACACACTCATAGGGCCGCACTAGCATGTTCTGCTAATCTATGCTAACCCTGCTATCTTCTCTTCATGTGACGCTCAAGATGAGTTTTTAATTTTAATTTTAATTTTAATTTTAATTTTAATTTTAATTTTAATTTTAATTTTAATTTTAATTTTAATTTTAATTTTAATTTTTTATTATTTTTATTTTATTTATTTTTTTATTATTTTTATTATTTTTATTTTTTATTTTATTTAATTTTTATTTTTTAATTTAAAATTAAATTTAAATTAAAAAAATAAAATATAAAAAAGTAAACAATTAAAATTAAAATTAAGAACTCAATTAAGAACTCAAGAAAATTAAAATTTCTTGAGTTCTTGAGTTTAATTTTAATTTTAATTTTAATTTTAATTTTAATTTTAATTTTAATTTTAATTTTAATTTTAATTTTAATTTTAATTTTAATTTTAATTTTAATTTTAATTTTAATTTTAATTTTAATTTTAATTTTAATTTCTTGAGTTTTTTCTCAACTTTTGCCGGTGTTTGAGGTCGCGGTTTGGGAGGGGGCGGGTTAGTGTTTCTGATGAAATGCTGCCAGATTAAACGGTTCGCCCAAGAAAATACTTCCCCACACAAATGTTTTTTTTGTCACATTTTTTGGCCTGTGGCTGTTCTTTTAATGGCATATTCTGAAAATATGATTTAACAAAATAACTTTTAAAAAACTTGAAAAAAAGTATTCATTCATTAAAAAAAATGTAATTTTATGAGAATAATGTCTTAATATGTGTAGACAAATAACGTAATTTTAGTCATTCCTTCATTTTCTATGGCTTTTTCCTCACGAGCCTATCCCAGCCAATCACAGGGCACATATAGACAAACAACCATTCACACTCACATTCATACCTATGGACAATTTGGAGTCGCTAATTAACCTAGCATGTTTTTGGAATGTGGGAAGAAACCGGAGTACCTGGAGAAAACCCACGCATGCACGGGAACATGTAAACTCCACACAGAGATGGCCGGGGGTAGAATTGAACCCTGGTTTCCTAGCTGTGAGGTCTGTGCGCTAACCACTCAACCTCTGTGCCACCTGTAATTCCAGTCACTTCAACTTAAAATATTTAGGTAGCATTTTTTTTAAAATTAGATTGAATGTTGTGAGATTAAAGTCATAGTATTATGGTAATAAAGTAGTAATTATGGGAAGAAAATTTACATAAAGCAAGTTGAGATAGATGGCAAAAAAACAAAAACCCAGCAGAAATGACAAAAAAACAGCTGCAATTTTACCAGTACAAGAAAAAAAAGTCCCAGTTTTCCGAGAATAAATGTGTAATATTATTTTTTTTATGATTTTTAATGATTTTTTATGATTATTTATTATTATTTTATTATTTTATTATTTTATTATTTTATTATTTTATTATTTTATTATTTTATTATTTTATTATTTTATTATTTTATTATTTTATTATTTTATTATTTTATTATAAAATTTTAGTGTCATAGAGTTGAAATATCAACAATACTAGCCAGGCCAGTCATTCCTGATTCTATGGTTTTCATCACATCAGCAGCACCCTATTTAAAAAAAAAGAAAAACAGAAAAGAATAATATTTGTGGAAGTCTTGCCCTGTATAATAACAATTTTTGTGCGACATTTGTGACATTTCATCATAACATTTTTGAACAGCCGTTTTGGAGGCTCCACCATTCACGTTGCTTCATTCATAGCGGAACAATTGACAATTAACAAGAAAAGTCAATGAGTGTTTGAGCCAACAAATGTGTTCCAGTTGACGTGGCACCAGAAGACTCCACTTGTCCTCCGAGACAACTCATGGAGGCATCTTTTAACACGCTGCGGCGGTCCGTGTGAAAAAAGCGCTTGGCAGCGTCTCACAGAGCTCGGTCACAGACTTGTAGACACAACTGTACCCGTTTTAAAAACGTCAAGAATGAAACGTGTGCTTGTGTGTCATTGGTCGTCTATATAAATGGATATGTTGGCTTTTGTCCGTCCGTGTGTGTGTGATGCAAAGAGTGCTAAATGATAGACCATCTGTTGTGTGGTGAAGCCAAGCTTGCTGGACAGCGTTAGCTATGTTAATGGACCATTTGTTCCGTGTTCAAACAACGGCAACACTTTTATGACACGTATTGTAGAACGTCATTGTTGGAGACGTGTGTTATGCAGAGTCTGGGGGCTGTTTGGGGGGAAGGGGTGGTGATGAAATACACACAGTGGGTACTTTATGTAAGACAGTTGTCGACTCGGGACTGTGGAGAAGAGCTAATGTGCAGCGGTTGCAAGTGATGTACGCATGCACACACCCAAAGGGACGTCTGGCTTTCTCTCTGTGGAGTGGTTAGCATGCTGGCCATGCAGTCAGGAGATTGGGAAGATGTGGGTTCGAGTCTAAATAGTCCATTGGTATGAATGTGTTTGTTTCCTGCATTACAACGCCTCTTGCCCATCAGAAAAAAAATGTATATATATATATATATTTTATATATTTTTTTAAAGAAAAAAAAGAAAAAAAAGAAAAAATATTAATTATATTAAATATTAATAAATATATATAATATAATAGTCTTCAATGCTTCTGCTATACCCTCCACTTTTCCAGTGCTTTGGTTCTTTGGAAAAGCTCTCATAAAACATTAAATTATTATAAATGATTATAAATTAATTTGTATTTATTAATAAATAATTAAATAAATGTTTAATGTTAATTTTTATTTTTCGACACACAATAAGATGGAAAAATAAATAAGCAAATCAAAAAACAAATGAAACAAATGAACAAATTATTTTTTATTTATTATTAAATTATTAAATAAATGTTTAATGTTAATACACAAAATAAGATGGAAAAATAAATAAGCAAATCAAAAAACAAATGAAACAAATGAACAAATTAATTTTTATTTATTATTAATTGATTAAATAAATGTTTAATGTTAATTTTTTATTTTTCGACACAAAATAAGATGGAAAAATAAATAAGCAAATCAAAAAACAAATAAAACAAATGAACAAATTAATTTTTATTTATTATTAAATTATTAAATACATGTTTAGCGTTCATTTTTATTTTTCGACACAAAATAAGATGGAAAAATAAATAAGCAAATCAAAAAACAAATGAAACAAATGAAAAAAATAATTTTTATTTATTATTAAATTATAAATAAATGTTTAATGTTAATTTTTATTTTTCGACACAAAATAAGATGGAAAAATAAATAAGCAAATCAAAAAACAAATGAAACAAATGAACAAATTAATTTTTATTTATTATTAAATTATTAAGTAAATGTTTAATGTTAATTTTTATTTTCGACACAAAATAAGATGGAAAAATAAATAAGCAAATCAAAAAACAAATAAAACAAATAAACAAATTATTTTTTATGTATTATTAAATTATTAAATAAATTTTTAACGTTAATTTTTATTTTTTTGACACAAAATAAGATGGAAAAATAAATAAACAAATCAAAAAAACAAATGAAACAAATGAACAAATTAAACTTTCATATCAAGGCGGGATTGTATTGTATTGTATTGTTTGTTTCTTTGTGTGTTTCTTATATATCATGACTTAAAAAAAACGTTTTTCAACCATATGTTCCTAAAATGACATTTTTTGTCATAATATTCCTCTTTTCCAACTCTTAGAATACCATAGATTCCAACTTTACAACTCGTTAAATTACAACCTTATTCTCTTAATATTTTGACTTTATTCTTATTATATAACTTTTTCTTTGTTTGTTTCTTATATATCATGACTTAAAAAAAACTTTTTTCAACCTTATGTTCCTAAAATGACATTTTTGTCATAATATTCCTCTTTTCCAACTCTTAGAATACCATAGATTCCACCTTTACAACTCATTAAATTACAACCTTATTATTTTAATATTTTGACTTTATTGTTATTATATAACTTTTTCTTTGTTTGTTTCTTTGTTTGTTTCTTATATATCATGACTTCAAAAAAACTTTTTTCAACCTTATGTTCCTAAAATGACATTTTTTGTCATAATATTCCTCTTTTCCAACTCTTAGAATACCATAGATTCCAACTTTACAACTCATTAAATTACAACCTTATTCTTTTAATATTTTGACTTTATTCTTATTATATAACTTTTTCTTTGTTTGTTTCTTATATATCATGAGTTAAAAACATTTTTTTTTCAACCTTATGTTCCTAAAATGACATTTTTTGTCATAATATTCCTCTTTTCCAATTCTTAGAATACCATAGATTTCACCTTTACAACTCATTAAATTACAACCTTATTCTTTTAATATTTTGACTTTATTCTTATTATATAACTTTTTCTTTGTTTGTTTCTTATATATCATAACTTTAAAAAAAACTTTTTTCAACCTTATGTTCCTAAAATGACATTTTTTTTGTCATAATATTCCTCTCATATTCAACTCATTAAATTACAACCTTATTCTTTAATATTTTGACTTTATTCTTGTAAAATTACTGCTGTTTTCCATTTTTGGTGGGAGTTTTTCAACGTAAAAATATGTACAGTGGGTACATTGTCGTAGTCTATGACCATGCATTTCAAGATAACATCTGAATTATTGAAACAAATGACAGTTAAAGACAAAACTGTGTAACAATATATAACAATAACTGCATTAAAGTGACAAACCGCCAATGATAAAATCAACCACTTCCTCCTTCCTTTGCGAATGCTCTGATATCTTTGGTGACTTAGCGTCATTACGTGGACCGCCATGTCCAGATGGGCCGCACGCTAATGAATCTAAACATCGGACCTGGCCGTTAATCAACCAATCAAGGTCGAACAGAATGAGATAAACTTGCTCTCTAATTGGCCACTACGGTAGAGAATATTAACGACCTGCGGAGTTAATTGTGGCGATTGAACGAGCGTCTTGTATCCTGAATGTTGTTAAGGGATGTGGTCAGCGATCACGACTATGAAGTTGTACTAACGCAGTACTGTGTCACTACATACAGTGTTGCCATGGCAGCAGTTGCCATAACACGTGTCCCTCGTGTGACTCCAAACAGCCGGGCTCCACATGAGAGGTTGGGGGCTCGTGACCCGATTCTTGGCATCAGCCTCAACTCTGCCTTATGTCTGTGATACATGTAAGGGAAAGGGGTGGTGGGGGGCGGGGGCGATTGGTGGCCCACCCAAGTTCTTCAGCTGCCCTTCGTGAGCACGCATACAGTACATGGAAAAACAGTCCCCATAGGAAATACAGTAGATCCCTGCTTTTTTTTTTTTTTTTTAACAATCTGAGACCACCAGCAAATGTCAAAGTACCGATAGAGGTGTCGATTTTTGACACACATCTCACTTCCTGTCCCCCTCCTGCTAACTAGGTATTGACGTTCTCCTCCGATTTTAACCTATTAAATACATTTTAACTATGAAAAGTATCGGTACTCGTGTAAGATGATATTTTAGTCGAAAACCTGTTTAGGGGCTGCACGGCGGTCGAGTGGTTAGCTCGCAAACAAGGGTTAAATTCCACCCTCGGCCATCTCTGTGTGGAGTTTGCATGTTCTCCCCGTGCATGCGTGGGTTTTCTCCGGGTACTCCGGTTTCCTCCCACATTCCAAAAATATGCTAGGTTAATTAGCGACTCCAAATTGTCCATAGGTATGAATGTGAGTGTGAATGGTTGTTTGTCTATATGTGCCCTGTGATTGGCTGGCCACCAGTCCGGGGTGTACCCCGCCTCTCGCTCGAAGACAGCTGGGATAGGCTCCAGCACCCCCACGATCCTCGTAAGGAAAAAGTGGTAAAAAAATGAATAATTAATTCATTCATTCATTTTCTACCGCCGCCGCCGCCGCATCAGGTTTTCAAAAGAAAACAAAAACGCATTTATTAAAAACAGAAAAATATACAAACTTTTTCAGTGCTTTGGTTCCGATTTTCTACAATAAAAGCTCTGATAAAACATTCCACTGTTCTCAAATATCTTATTTTTTATTTTTCTGCACAAAATAAGATGAAAAATAAATAAACAAATCAAGAATAAAGAAAATCAATCAATCAGTAATAAATAAATTAATATAATAATAATAATAAAACGGCAAATAATAAAAACTTAAGAAACCACATATAGTTGGTGGGTAGACAAATTATTTTTTTCAGATTAAAATGAACAAAGCATTATTAGAGCCCTGTAGACATGACAAAACACGACTATAGTCACATTTATACTCTTTTTATTTACAACATATTGCGCAACTGCAGGGTCTTGAGACACATGCTAACTCACAAACTAGAGAGCTAGCGACCTAAACGGTAGCCTTCAAGTTATTTCTTTTAAACTTAAATAGCCCAAAACTTACCACTTCCACACGGATAGGGAGGATGACTATTAACAGTTATTTAACCTTTAACATGAACATTAATCAAACGTAATAATTTTTCTGGGTACATGATACCATACAGCATCCATTATCATTAAACTTTCATATCAAGGCGGGGGCCTCAAACTAGTGTCCTGTGGGCCACATTTGGCCCGCGGGCCACGTGTTTGAGACCCCTGCTCTAGACCATATGGGAGTAATGTAGGTACCCACACGTCGGGGATCTGTGGCTCCAAGCTGTGTTTACCTGTACGTAAAGCACATACCATAATAATATGAACTAAATGGATGTGGTCCAGCTAACGTTAGCACGGTGTGTCCCCCTTCATCGTTAGCGCTGGTACTCTGGCATCTGTCTACACTACATCTGGACTGGAGGCTATTCAACACGCCATGCAGGCAATGACTCTCTGTTGACCCATTGCACTTGATATCCTGGCTCTGGTTCTGTGTTATGTTCTATTATATTACTATTGGTATCATAAGGGCGACCATTTTTTTTTTTTTTGTGCGTCGTCCAAATGGGAAGCTGATGGAGTGCGGTGTTGTTTAGGGGTGTGTTTTGGTCTCTGCCATATTTGTCTCAGCTCTGTCAGCGACTAGGTGGTCTGGAGTTTGTCTTACATGTACTCCATCCAGGGCACCCAGGGGACTGTGTACTTGCTTTAAGACCCACATCAAAAAGTGTTGACATAGTCTAAAGCAGGGGTCTCAAACTCAATTTACCTGGGGGCCACTGGAGCTAGGGTCTGGGTGAGGCTGGGCCGCATCAGGAAAAAAAAATAATAATAAAAATAAAAAATAATTAAAAAAAAAAAAATATATATATATAAAAGAAAAATATTTATAAATATTAATTATATTAAATATTAATAAATATATATAATATAATAGTCTTCAATGCTTCTGCTATACCCTCCACTTTTTCAGTGCTTTGGTTCTTTGGAAAAGCTCTGATAAAACATTAAATTATTATAAATGATTATAAATTATTTTTTATTTATTATTAAATTATTAAATAAATGTTTAATGTTAATTTTTATTTTTCGACACAAAATAAGATGAAAAAATAAACAAGCAAATCAAAAAACAAATGAAACAAATGAACAAATTAATTTTTATTTATTATTAAATTATTAAATAAATGTTTAATGTTAATTTTTATTTTTCGACACAAAATAGGATGGAAAAATAAATAAGCAAATCAAAAAACAAATGAAACAAATGAACAAATTAATTTGTATTTATTATTAAATTATTAAATAAATGTTTAATGTTCATTTTTATTTTTCGACACAAAATAAGATGGAAAAATAAATAAACAAATCAAAAAACAAATGAAACAAATGAAACAAATGAAACAAATGAAACAAATGAAACAAATGAAACAAATGAAACAAATGAAACAAATGAAACAAATTAATTTTTATTTATTATTAAATTATTAAATAAATGTTTAATGTTCATTTTTATTTTTCGACACAAAATAAGGTGGAAAAATAAATAAACCAATCAAAAAACAAATGAAACAAATTAACAAATTAAACTTTCATATCAAAGCGGGGGCCTCAAACAAGCGTCCCGTGGGCCGCATTGGTAAACTTTGATCGAGATTGGTTGGAAGACGGGCGGCCCGGCAGTAGAGTGGTTAGGGTTCAATTCCACCCTCGGCCATCTCTGTGTAGAGTTTCCATGTTCTCCCCGTGCATGCGTGGGTTTTCTCCGGGTACTCCGGTTTCCTCCCACATTCCAAAAACATGCTAGGTTAATTGGCGACTCCAAATTGTCCATAGGTATGAATGTGAGTGTGAATGGTTGTTTGTCTATATGTGCCCTGTGATTGGCTGGCCACCAGTCCAGAGTGTACCCCGTCCCCGTGACCCTCGTGAGGAAAAGCGGTAGAAAATGAATGAATGAATGAATGGTTGGAAAACATGGCCGCCATCAAGCAAAACATCTTTGCTGTGGCACGGATGGGACTAAGCTGCATATAAATCATTCGCCATTTGTCTATGTTGTTTTTGTAGCCTTTGTATGTCACTATAAATCTACAAAAAAAACAAAACAATATTTAAATAACTACATCTAACCCAAAGCCATATAATGTGTCATAGTTGCTTGGTCACTTGTTACTAGGCAGAATTCATAGACTCAGAAAATTATGTATTAAGTATAAACGCATACTGGTGCTGCAATGTAATATATACCAAGTTCATTCACAATACATGTTACTGTGTTATTTTATACAGTGAAGAAGAGCCAGAACCCAGCAGCCATGAGACGGCGACTGTCAAGACGATGATAAAAACACCCACAGCAACCCACGGTAAACCTGTGTGTATGTGTGCATGTGTGTGTGTGTGTATGTGATTAGGGCACAATACACTCAGGTAATCTAATCTAATGCATACAGTAGGGCTCTTGTATTGGATCTCATTAAATGTTATGCTTGGCGACTCAATTAGTATAATAATAATAATAATAATAATAACAATAACTAATTTTTTACTGTTACTGTTGATTGTGTTGCTTTTTAATCCCCCCCCCCCCCCAAAAAAAAAAAATTGTTAGTTAAACACATGGAAATTAAGTGTTTATAAATTAAGTGTAATTGCATGGAATTGGACATAATAGTTAAAGCAACATCTATTTTAACCCTTTCACGCATGACGGTCACTGCAGTGGACAGCTATTAAAAGGTCATTTTCAATTATGAAAATAGGTTTTGATGGCATTGTTGCTTATAAGCCTCTAGAGTGGACGCCTGAGAATCCACCCAACACTGCTTTGTGTGGTCAACCATTGTAACTGCAGAATAATTGTGTCAACATTGAAGATGGCTGCCAGAAATTAAAACATGCCTAGCACCTGTGGGATTTCTGCTCAATCCTTCTAGAGTAGGAGACTCCTGCAGGTAAAAAAAATATTTCTACATCAAGTAACACCTAATAATCACCATAGTTGTGAAAATTTCAATGTATTGATTTTAGATTGGGAGGAAATTGCAATTTTTCAGATGTCCACCAAAGTGGACTGCATGCAATTACATGCAATTACTGAACAGTATATCACTCTTGACAATGTTTTATCTGAAGTAGTTTTCCCTTGTATAAATCAACATTTTATGCTATTAGATTGTAAGCTGTATTGTATATATCAATATGTATGTTTTGTGCATTATTCATGATGAGTAACAGGTACTTTTCCAGCAAATTTGCTCACTGCTGTGGATCCTGAGGAGTTTCAAGCCATAGATGAGATGATCATGCTCTTCAAAGGCAAATTGTCTATCAAGCAATACATCCCCAAAAAAACAAAACCCTGGGGTGTGAAAATTTTGGCAAGATCAGGGGCTTCAGGATACATGTACCATTTTGAAGTGTACAGGGGTGCAGCCAGCACAGGTGCAGTCAACGAATTGGGAATGGCTGCAGACGTCATCTTGCGCCTCTGTGATGACATCCAATTCAAGAACCACAAGGTGTTTTTTGATAGCTACTTTCGTGGCATTCCACTAATTACTGTCTTGAAGGAACAGGGCATCTATGTCACTGGCACATGCCGGGTCAACAGGCTTCAGGGGGCACAAACAAAACTCAGGAGTGCAACAGAACTCAAAGAAGGAGGAAGAGGAGCTATCTCTGTTGTCACCAATGGTGAAGATCTCACTGTCAAACTTGGTCTCTTCCTGTCTTGGCAAGCACCTGACGGATGTTGCACAGAGATGGTCCAAGAAAGATAAGAAGATCATCACCATGGACAGGGCATTTGCAGTGAAGGTCAACAACGATTATATGGGAGTGTTTGACCTGATGGACCAAATGGTGGCAATGTATCCTCACAGATGCAAGACCAAACACTGGTACATCAGAATGTTCTTCCACTTCCTCGATGTAACCGTTGTGAATGCCTGGCATCTCCTCAGATTCTCTGGATTGGACTAGGGTGGTCTTCTGCCTTTCAAGGCATCTGTGGCGCATTCATTGATAAATGCAGGCACTGTCCGCAAAAGGGGGAGACCAAGTGACACTTCCCCACCTCCTATTCCTGTAAAGCGCAAACCTGCATCCAAGGTACCCGGGGAGGTCAGGCCTGGTCCTGGAAACCTCTTGCCCCAGCTGAACAACATAAAAAATGCCCAAAGATCCCAAGACCCTGCGTGCACACGAAAAACAAAGTGCAGCTGCATGTGTTGCAATGTGGCTGTGTGCCCTGGGTGCATGGCAATTTTTCACACAAGACGGTGATCTAGTACTGTATCTCAGTACTGATCGACTACATAAGTACATAAGCATAAGCATGCAGCGTTGTAGCAGGGTTGTACCACCTCATCTGTGGCCTATCCCTAACCTTGTGAGGTTGTCAGTTGATGCACTATAGTTTGTGTAGTTTGTCAGTTGAAGCTCTGCAGTTTGATGAGTTTTGTCAATTGAAGCACTGCTGTTTGTCTCGTTTTGTCAAAATTCACAAACGCATGCTGTCCACCTATGTGGACATATTCATAACTTCTTGAAAATTTGGTGTATAAAAACAGAACCAAATCAGTTCTTATTTTTATGTCTAAAGACACATAAAAACACTTAGTAACATTTTTTTAACTCAGTTTATCATGGGTCATGCATGAAAGGGTTAATGTTTTTTTAGTCAGAAAATGTATTTTTCTGTACTTTCATTCCAAATATAGACCCACCCCCTCCATATATGTCCCATACTAAAAAAATGTTCCAAATGTGTTAGGGACTAAAGGTGATTTATTGCTTGTTATTGCAACTAGTTAACGTGTATAGAAAAGGCTTATTTTCCGAGAAGGACTTTATTTTTTCTGTTCTTGTCTCCCTTACACGTGCAGCAGCTCTATTCTGTCACAAAGATAATATTTATTAAAGCAGACCAGTGAGGAGTTTGAGTATAAGCTTTTAAGGTGCAAGGCACAACAGCGACGTTATTACACCATACTCGCTCGAGACGACGTTTGAAATGAAAAGGAATATATTTTAAATTTGTTTGGTTTAGTGAACGTGAGGCACCTAGCTGTCGCCTTGATAGAATTGCCTCATAAAGGCAGTCGGCCACCCTGGGACCCTGCCTGCCTCGTGAAAATATACTGCAGGGTCGTATAGTGCCCCCCCCAGAATGGAACGTAGTTGCTCACCCATGGCGGTAAAGGTCTGCTCTGAGTTATACATGCACATTTTCAAGCTAAGGGGCAATGTATAGAAAAAAAACCCCAAAAAACGAAAAATCATGTGATTTCCTCCAGCCAATAATAGAGAAGTAATGAGTACAGCAAAGAAATGTAATGACTACAGTTATATGGTTAATATAAATTAAATGATGATTATTAAAAACTGACTAAAGTTGAAAAAAATCATGTCTTCGGGCACAATACCCCGATTCTCTATTCTTAGAGCACTGTAAACTTGACATAACACCCCTATAGTCATCTTCATTTTCTACCGCTTATCCTCACGAGGGTTGCAAGGTGTTGCTGGAGCCTATCCCAGCTATCTTCGAGTGAGAGGCGGGGTACACCCTGGACTGGTGACCAGCCAATCACAGGGCACATATAGACAAACAACCATTCACACTCACATTCATACCTATGGACAATTTGGAGTCGCTAATTAACCTAGCATGTTTTTGGAATGTGGGAGGAAACCGGAGTACCCGGAGAAAACCCACGCATGCACGGGGAGAACATGCAACTCAGGTCTCCTAGCTGTGAGGTCTGCGCGCTAACCACTCAACTGCCGTGCAGCCTGAAAAAAACATAATATGCCAAAATTATTTAGGCTTGGGGGGTTCATTCATTCATTTTCTACCGCTTATCCTCACAAGGGTCGTGGGGGTGCTGGAGCCTATCCCAGCTGTCTTCGGGCAAGAGTCGGGGTACACACTGGACCCTGCAACCCTCGAGAGGATAAGCGGTAGAAAATAAAGATGACTATAGGGGTGTTATGTCAAGTTTACAGTGCTCTAAGACTCCCCGAGCCAATCACAGGGCACATATAGACAAACAACCATTCACACTCACATTCATACCTATGGACAATTTGGAGTCGCTAATTAACCTAGCATGAGTGTGAATGGTTGTTTGTCTATATGTGCCCTGTGATTGGCTGGCCACCAGTCCAGGGTGTACCCTGCCTCTCACCCAAAGACAGCTGGGATAGGCTCCAGCACCCCCGCGACCCTCATGAGGAAAAGCGGTAGAAAATGAATGAATGAATGAATGTTTCATTCAAGAATAAATTCATAGACACATTTTATAGCATTTCTGTAGCATTTTAGCCCAAAAGTAGTATTACAAGATCACTGCTAAAACATAAACATGTGAATAAACATGCTTCCATTATTTATTGGTACCCCATCCATCCTCCATGTTGAAGACGAAAGATGAAAAGACCAGCCGGTCTGCATGTTTATCCAGGTGTTGGTGTTTGAACCGGGGAAGCTGTCTTTCTGCAGTATGCGGTAGGAATGTGTCTTTTCCAAGACTGATGTGGAAAATCCATAGTTGTGACAGCGCTAGTAAGCCCGCTTTGCCGACACCTGCTGGGTATGCGGACAGCGGGAGCAAAGGTCGAACAACTTGCACACCTGCAATGCAAACACAGAGACGTTATCTGTTATACGGCTCCCATAAGAAGTAGGAATCATCTGTTCCGGGGGCCAAGCTGTTACCATCATAAAACCCCTAACTATTATTAACAGTAACATGTAAAAAATATGTAAATCTCATTTTTTAATAAAGAAAAAGTCTTGTCACTCAAGTGTAAAAAGAAGTTAACCATTTTGTTTTACTTTGTCTTTGTCTTTTTTGTGTGCGATGCCAACCACAGAATAATGATAACCATAGAACAGGAAATTTGACTTCCAGGGACATAGGAAACAATAATAATGGATTATATTTTCTAGCGCTGTTCAAGGTACCCAAAACATTTCACAAGGAAGTGAACCCATTATTCATTCATTCCTGTGGTGGTCATATAGCAGTATTAATATGACATCAATATAGCATGGTGTAATCTTACAAAGAATGCTAAAATCATCACACATCAACTTAACACTCAAAATGTAGCAAGGAAATCCAAGTATCAGTGCAAATTTCAAAAAACAAAGAATGCTAAAATCATCACACATCAACTTAACACTCAAAATGTAGCTAGGAAATCCAAGTATCAGTGCAAATATTTATTTCAAAAAAGAAATAAATATTTTAATGTTTTCAAATGTAGGGAGAACATTAAAATCATCACACAGCAACTCAACACTCAAAAGGTAGCTAAGACATGTACAAAACATGCACTATAACGTGTCTAAAATTAAAAAAAATCCCATAATGCATTTTGTCCCAGCAAAGCATTTAATTGGTTATGCCTGCCACAGCACTGCAATGCTGCCTCTGTCCACCAGAGGAAGCCAGAGGTGCCCAGAGGGCAGCTGACATCATCTTACAAAGAATGCTAAAATCATCACACATCAACTTAACACTCAAAATGTAGCTAGGAAATCCAAGTATCAGTGCAAATTTAAAAAAAAGAAATACATAAAAAAATATATAACTCTCAGCTTTTTAATAAAGAAAAAGTCTTGTCACTCAGGTGTAAAAAGAAGTTAACCAATGTAGAAATGAAACTGGTTCATGCATGTCTCTCTCATCCTCCCACAGGGATCAATCCCCAGTCTGGTTTAACTACACCATCCTTTGGTATGAAATCTAACGGCACTGCGCCCAAGTGTCCCGTCCCGGTTCGACCTGTGCCTCAACCGCACCCTAAAGACGAGGACACTCTGGTCCAAATGGCGGAACACTTTCCTGCCGGGACTCGAACGCCCATGTGCGGACACTGCAACATGGTCATCAGGTGGGTTTCTTCACTACGTGTGTTCATGGTCTAGTGGTTAGCGCGCAGACCTCACAGCTAGGAGACTAGGGTTCAATTCCACTCTCGGGCATCTCTGTGTGGAGTTTGCATGTTCTCCTCGTGCATGCGTGGGTTTTCTCCAGGTTCTCCGGTTTCCTCCCACATTCCAAAAACATGCTAGGTTAATTGGCGACTCCATAGGCATTGTCCATAGGTATGAATGTGAGTGTGAATGGTTGTTTGTCTATATGTGCCCTGTGATTGGCTGGCCACCAGTCCAGGGTGTACCCCGCCTCTCGCCCCAAGACAGCTGGGATAGGCTCCAGCACCCCCCGGTGACCCTCGTGAGGAAAAGCGGTAGAAAATGAATGAATGTTAATAAATGGAATATTTTTGTAGTTAGAGCATAGAAAACCTGTTTAGGATTTAACATTATTAGAGCCCTGTAGAAACAAAATAACACCCCTATAGTCACTTTTACACTGTTATTATTCACTGTTTACACTTTGGAACTCTTATGTAGCGAGGACTTGTATGAGCTTGCGAGCTAACAAGTAGTGAACCAACAGGTTAGCGTGGAATTATTTTCTTCTAATCCACTTTTCTGACCTATAAATATTGTTATGATGTATTTTCGTGTTAAACAATGACAAAGTGTCAGATAATGAGGTTTGCGTAAAGAAGTTTTGGATGGGTTCGAACACTCGTTTTTACAGAGTTTTACTGATATCAATGCAATCCGGACTTCCTTATATTGGCTACAGGTTTCCTGCACTCAGTAAACGCGGCGCTACATATCCACAAGTCCTCGGGAGTGCTTGGTAGTGTGACCTTGAGAAAGGTCGGGGGTGGAGTAAATTAAACAGAGTCAGAAACAGGAAGTCCATGAAAACATTGCAGAAAGTAGGTGCAGAATCTAGATGATCTAGAAAGTTTTCTGTGCTGATTATTGTGTGTAGCTGCTCTATAGGAGTCCATGACTCAATACAGAGTATGCTTATATTTTTTGAATAATAATAGACCATATTCTACCCAAAAACAGCCATTTTTATTAATTAATTAATTTCTGAAAAACGAGGGAGCGATAATAACACCGCAATTTTGTGAGGTACTTCGAACTAAGTACTTCGACTGTACTTAATGTTTTTATTTAACACAGTACGCCAGGGGTCTCAAACATCAGGTTTTCAAAAAAAAAACACACAAAAAAAACGCATTTATTAAAAACAGAAAAATATAAAAAAAATTTCAGTGATTTGGTTTCAATTTTCTACAATAAAAGTTCTGATAAAACATTCCACTGTTCTGAAATATCTTATTTTTTATTTTTCTGCACAAAATAAAATGAAAAATAAATAAACAAATCAAGAATAAAAAAAATCAATCAATCAGTAATAAATAAATAAATAAATATAATAATAATAATAAAATGGCAAATAATAAAAACTTAAGAAACCACATATAGTTGGTGGGTAGACAAATTATTTTTTTCAGATTAAAATGAACAAAGCATTATTAGAGCCCTGTAGACATGACAAAACACGACTATAGTCACATTTATACTCTTTTTATTTACAACATATTGCGCAACTGCAGGGTCTTGAGACACATGCTAACTCGCAAACTAGAGAGCTAGCGACCTGAACGGTAGCCTTCAAGTTATTTCCTTTAAACTTAAATAGCCAAAAACTTACCACTTCCACACGGATAGGGAGGATAACTATTAACAGTTATTTAACCTTTAACATGAACATTAATCAAACGTAAGAATTTTTTCTGGGTACATGATACCATACAGCATCCATATCAAACTTGCACTAACATGCGTCCCGCGGGCCAAATGTGGCCCGCAGGACACTAGTTTGAGGCCCCTGCAGTACGCCATAATGCATATTATATTACATTAGCTTTGTATGGCATGACAGTGTCTTCTTTCCTTGTTTCAGGGGGCCATTTCTGGTAGCTATGGGCAAATCGTGGCATAAAGAAGAGTTTAACTGCGTCCACTGCCACACGTCTCTGGCAGACATCGGCTTTGTGGAAGAACAAGGTCGTGTTTACTGCGAGCACTGCTACGAAGAGTTCTTTGCTCCCACCTGCAGCCGCTGCCAGGCTAAGATACTCGGGGTGAGTGCGTCGTGTCGTGATGTTAAGTGGTTGAGGTTATTACTGTGCGTATGCTAGCGGCCCCGCCTCCACCCACAAAAGCTCACAGTTTATGCCATTGCATTGTAAATTAACAATGTTGGATATACAATTATAGAGTTCAATTAAATATCCTTATGTTTTAATGTCAAGTATTTGTGCTGTGCTAACACTTGACTGACATTCATCCATCACGTGTTCGAACCTCTTTGGGCCTCCAGTCCCTTTCAAGCCTCCGTTTCTCACACATCTTCAAGCGGCTTAAGGAGTCTTATTAACCTGTTTTCTCACCCTGTCGTTGATAATCCCCCAATTTGGTGCGACCCGCCAGCTTTCCATTGATTCCCTGTCCGCTCGTGTTCTCACACTTTTCGGGGTTTGGAAAGCACGATGTCTATTTTGAGCTGAGTCATGCGCTGTCCGAGTAAAGCGACAGAGAAAAGTCGGTGGTAATAGTCCAAGTGTGACATCAGAAGAAAATACACCATGTGACTAAATGGGTGCACAAAAGTTGGGAAGTCAGAAGTGTTGAAACGCTCATTTTGGTTTACTTTGTCTTTGTATTTTTTGTGTGTGATGCCACCACAGAATGATGATAACCATAGAACAGGAAATTTGACTTCCAGGGACATAGGAAACAATAATAATGGATTACATTTTCTAGCGCTGTTTAAGGTACCCAAAACGCTTCACAAGGAAGTGCACCCATTATTCATTCATTCCTGTGGTGGTCATATAGTAGTATCAATATGACATCAATATAACATGGTGTAATCTTACAAAAAAATGCTAAAATCATCACACATCAACTTAACACTCAAAATGTAGCTAGGAAATCCAAGTATCAGTGCAAATTTTAAAAAAGAAGTGAACCCATTATTCATTCATTCCTGTGGTGGTCATATAGCAGTATCAATATGACATCAATATAACATGGTGTAATCTTACAAAGAATGCTAAAATCATCACACATCAACTCAACACTCAAAGTGTAGCTAGGAAATCCAAGTATCAGTGCAAATTTAAAAAAAGAAATAAATATTTTAATGTTTTCAAATGTAGGGAGAACGTTAAAATCATCACACAGCAACTCAACACTCAAAAGGTCGCTAAGACATGTACAAAACATGCACTATAACGTGTCTAAAATAACGAAAAATTCCCATAATGCATTTTGTCCCAGCAAAGCATTTAATTGGTTATGCCTGCCGTGGCACTGCAATGCTGCCTCTGTCCACCAGAGGAAGCCAGAGGAGCCCAGAGGGCAGCTGACATCATCTTACAAAGAATGCTAAAATCATCACACATCTACTTAACACTCAAAATGTAGCTAGGAAATCCAAGTATCAGTGCAAATTTTAGAAAAGAAATAGATATTTTTATGTTTTCAAATGTAGGGAGAACGTTAAAATCATCACACAGCAACTCAACACTCAAAAGGTAGCTAAAACATGTACAAAACATGCACTATAACGTGTCTAAAATAATTTTTAAAAATCCCATTTTTCGGTCGAGTGGTTAGCGTGCAGACCTAACAGCTAGGAGACCAGGGTTCAATTCCACCCTCGGCCATCTCTGTGTGGAGTTTCTCCCCGTGCATGCGTGGGTTTTCTCCGGGTACTCCGGTTTCCTCCCACATTCCAAAAACATGCTAGGTTAATTGGCCACTCCAAAATGTCCATAGGTATGAATGTGAGTGTGAATGGTTGTTTGTCTATATGTGCCCTGTGATTGGCTGGCGACCAGTCCAGGGTGTACCCTGCCTCCCGCCCGAAGACAGCTGGGATAGGCTCCAGCACCCCCTGCGACCCTCATGAGGAAAAAGCGGTTGAAAATGAATGAATGAATGAATTTTGTCCCAGCAAAGCATTTAATTGGTTATGCAATGCTGCCTCTTTCCACCAGAGGGAGCCAGAGAGTCCTGAGGGCAGCTGACATCATTGCAGAGCCCCGGCAGGCATAACCAATTAAACGCTTTTCTGGGACAAAATGCATTATGGGAATTTTTTTTATTCTAAACACGTTACAGTGCATGTTTTGTATATGTCTTCGCTACCTTTTGAGTGTTGAGTTGCTGTGTGATGATTTTATCCTTTTCCTTAAATTTGATATTTATATTTGGTATTTTTATGATGATCAAAGAGGTTATTGATATTTTGATTTTTCAATTTTAAGATGTTTTATTTTTTTTTAATCTAAGCTCTTTGTGTTTGCATGTGCACCCAAGGAGGTGATAAACGCTCTCAAGCAGACGTGGCACGTCCACTGCTTCCTGTGCGCTTCCTGTCAGCAGCCAATAAGAAATAACACCTTCCACCTGGAGGATGGGGAACCTTACTGCGAACAAGGTGAGATAAAAAAGGAAATCTCGTCTTTTTTTTTTTAATTTTAACATTTTTGGACTAATCTTATTCAACCGTTGTAGACTTCTACAGTTTGTTCGGCACCGGCTGCCATGGTTGTGAGTTCCCCATCGAGGCAGGAGATAAGTTCTTGGAGGCTCTGGGCTACACATGGCACGACACCTGCTTTGTTTGCACCGTGAGTGCATGCATTTGATCAAAATACTGCAAATACAAATACTACAAATACAACGTACAACTTTGTCTTGCAGGTGTGCTGCACTACTCTGGAGGGCCAGACCTTCTTCTCCAAGAAGGACAAACCTCTTTGCAAGAAACATGCCCAAACACTAAAAATATAGATTTTTTTTGTGGTCATGTTATGAAAATAACAGCTTAGAGAAGACCTTTAGGAAAGCAAACACTAATATTTCCAATATATTAATATTGGTGTATTAAACATATTTCGTGAAATCATGAGACATGTTAATAATATTACATACATACATTACATTTAGAGTTTTAAAAAAAAAATGTATTATTTACCAACTTTGTCAACTGTTGCAACAAAATTAAACGTCACATGTATTGATTTCGTATGCCTTTTTGTTAACATCGGAAATATGAAGTACGAGTCACAGAAAAACGGTCAGTTTTAATCGTGAATATGACCAAAAAATATGGATTACGTATAAAAGAATATAGATATTGTTTCATGTACTGTACATGCAACAAGCATATAATTATTTTTGTTATATTATCATTTATGTTATATTATTACATTAGTTTGAGTAAGTCCTAACGAGGACCAGCTTGTTGTGGCTTGCTTTAATAAAAAAAAAATATTCTTAATTTAATGATCAGTTATATATTAAATAAATAAATCTAGGACCTTCTCATACTTGTTGATGTTTTTTCTGCTGGGGATATTGCTTGAGCAACCGATTAAAACTGCAACAACCGATTTTCTCTAACATGACAGTGTACTGCAGTGGTCTCAAACACGCGGCCCGCGGGCCAAATGTAGCCCGCAGGACACTAGTTTGAGGCCCCCGCCTTGATATGAAAGTTTAATGTTAGTGTGGCCCGCGCAAGTTTGATATGGATGCTGTATGGTATCATGTACCCAGAAAAAATTATTACGTTTGATTAATGTTCATGTTAAAGGTTAAATAACTGTTAATAGTTATCCTCCCTATCCGTGTGGAAGTGGTAAGTTTTTTGGTTATTTAAGTTTAAAGGAAATAATTTGAAGGCTACCGTTTAGGTTGCTAGCTCTCTAGTTTGCGAGTTAGCATGTGTCCGAAGACCCTGCAGTTGCGCAATATGTTGTAAATAAAAAGAGTATAAATGTGACTATAGTTGTGTTTTGTCATGTCTACAGGGCTCTAATAATGCTTTGTTCATTTTAATCTGAAGAAAATAATTTGTCTACCCACCAACTATATGTGTTTTTTTAAGTTTTTATTATTTGCCGTTTTATTATTATTATTATATTAATTTATTTATTACAGATTGATTGATTTTCTTTATTCTTGATTTGTTTATTTATTTTTCATCTTATTTTGTGTAGAAAAATAAAAATTAAGATATTTGAGAACAGTGGAATGTTTTATCAGAGCTTTTATTGTAGAAAATTGGAACCAAAGCGAAGTTTTATTAATTTTTTTGTTTTTAATAATTATAATATATATATATATATATTTTTTAAACCTGATGCGGTCCAGTCTCACCCAGACCCGAGCTCCAGTGGCCCCCAAGTAAATTGAGTTTGAGACCCCTGGTGTACTGTATATGCATAGTTGTCCTTGTTGTGTACACACAGTCCGCGTTCATGTGTGCGCGTACCCGCTTCTCCTTAGATACGATACACGAGCACCGGAAGCGTGGACACTAGTCCAGTCCACATTAAGAAGTCGCATCTTTTCACAAACCCACCGGACTACCAACGTTATCGAACCGAACCTTTTCGCCAAAAGCACACCGAGGGAGGACGGGTGGAGGACTATACATCGGCTCCAGGTATGGTGACTTTTATGCCGAGGTTAGCTTCAAATGAAGACATGTTGGATGGCACGCGAGCGTGTTTTGGTTTTGCTAAGCACGTCTCGTGCCATATAAGTCTGTATGTTGGTAGTTAATTACTTGACTAGTTAATTAGTTGAATTAGATAATTATGTCAGATTGTGTTGCCACAGCAAACATTAATCTAAATAGTTTAATTAGAGTGTGCCGTACGTAAACAAGCAATGTTATGTAGTCTCTCCAGATGATAAAACAATAAAATATGTAACAGTAGTTGCATTTAATAGCTCATTGTAAAGTCATAAGAAGTCTGGCAATAACTCATCTGCCACAAAAAAAATCATTCAGTTTTAAAATACATGATTACAAGGATGAATACAATTTGTTCCAGGATGAGGGGATGCAATTTTTCCCATAAGCAACACTATAATGGAAATAGAAATAATCTGTTCCAGGGTCAAACTGTTAAAAACTGTTCTTTAAAGTAAAAAAAATGTAAAAACAAATAAATCACTGTTTATATCCAAATAAAAAAAAAACAGTAAGACGGAAGGCATGGGCTGGTATGAGATTCAGATGACATGATAACCGTCAGGAGATCGGGAAATCTGGGTTCGCCCGAAGACAGCTGGGATAGGCTCCAGCACCCCCCTGCGACCCTCGTGAGGAAAAGCGGTAGAAAATGAATGAATAAATGCATGATTACAAGAATGAATACAATTCGTTCCAGGATGAGGGGATGCAATTTTTCCCATAGGCAACACTATAATGGAAATAGAAATAATCTGTTCCAGTGTCAAACTGTTACCGTTCATGTAAAAACAAATAAATCACTGTTTATATCCAAATAAAAAAAACAGTAAGACGGAAGGCATGGGCAGGTATGAGATTCAGATGGCATGATAACCTTCAGGAGATCGGGAAATCTGGGTTCGAATCTCCATTTTTGACATATCTGTGTTGAGTTTGCGTGTACTGTTAAGTACGCGCTTGGATATTCCAAAAATATGCATATTAGCTTCATTTGGGACTCTGAATTTTTTCCCATAAGCAACACTATAATGGAAATAGAAATAATCTGTTCCAGGGTCAAACTGTTAAAACCATATTATAATATTATGCATATTAGATTCATTTGGGACTCTGAATTGTCCATAGGTGTGAATGATGCAACCAGTTCGGCAACCAGTCCAGTGTGTACCCCGCTTCTTACCCGAAGTCAGCTGAGATAGGCTCCAGCATAAACGAAATTCACTTATTTAGCTGCAATAAATAAAATGGAGTTCTCAATGCAATCTTGCAGCTCATGTCACAACACCTTAAATATTTTCGTAGTAAAAAAACTAAACAAAATGCAAATAATTTTAATGTGGCGTTTGGTGTCTTGTTAGTGTTTATTTTATTTTTTTTTACAGGAAGCAGCAATTCTATTTGGGTCAGGAACACATGATGCAAATCTCCGCAACAACCACATTGCCAATTGGCTGTGTAATTGAGTTTCACGTAGCGTCTGTAAACACAACACCGGCCTCATTCTCTGTGTGCTTGTGTGTGAGTGAACCTTGTTGAATTGGACCTAATGGTATCAAACACCCCGTGATGCGGGACACAACACATTGCTCGGCCCGAAAGGTACCCATTAATCAATTACTTCACTTTTTATTGATACTAGACTCAAACAAGAGCATCCAGGGAGCGAGGGAGTGTTTCCATATAATCCAGGAGTCTCCTTATCTTCATCTCCAGGTCCATTACTCTGCTGCCCCCTCAGGGGTGGACGACTCCCCGTGCCATGATGTCCCAGTGCTCTATAATTCTACAGTTCAGCCACTCCCCTTCTCCTGGTCTTCTCCTCCTTTGAATGACGTGATGAAAAGCTGGCATTATCACCTTCAAACATTTAGATTAAAGACCGCGGATCCTAAAGGGAGAGGATAGTAATCAGCGAGCAAACAATACTGATGATATTTAACATACTTTAGTCCATTCATCAATTGCAAAGGGGAGCAGTCTTTAGCTAATTTGGACATTTTCCTCTTTGAAGTTGACCAAAAAGCAACAGATAAAGTTAGCTTAAAGTTAGTTAAAGCTAAAGTTTTTGGAATGTGGCAGGAAAACCGGAGTACCCGGAGAAAACCCACGCATGCACGAGGAGAACATGCAAACTCCACACAGAGATGGCAGAGGATGGGATTGAACTTGGGTCTCCTAGCTGTGAGGTCTGCGCGCTAACCACTCGACTGCCGTGCAGCCGATTCAATATTAATAAATTGAATTTTTTTGTAGTTACTGATATAGAAAACTTTTTGATGACCTTCTAAATACAGGTTTTAACATTATTAGAGCCCTCTAGACATGAAATAACACCCCTATAGTCACATTTACATTTGTTTGCCACAATATAGTACATATCATGAGAGAAAATAAAACATTTATTCATTTCCTACCGCTTATCCTCACGAGGGTCGCGAGGGGGTGCTGGAGCCTATCCCAGCTGTCTTCGGGCGAGAGGTGGGGTACACCCTGGACTGGTGGCCAGCCAATCACAGGGCACATATAGACAAACAACCATTCACACTCACATTCATACCTATGGACAATTTGGAGTCGCCAATTACCGACTATTCTAATGTATGCTAGGTCAATTAGCCTAGCATAGTAGCATGTTCTTGGAATGTGGGAGGAAACCGGAGTTCCCGGAGAAAACCCACGCATGCACGGGGAGAACATGCAAATTCCACACAGAGATGGCCGAGGATGGAATTGAAGCCGGGTCTCCTAACTGTGAGGTCTGCGCGCTAACCACTCGACCACCGTGCTGCCATTGGAGCATTTATTATTCATTGATTCATTTTCTACCGCTTTTTCCTCACGAGGGTGAGGGTGGTGCTGGAGCCTATCCCAACTGTCTTCGGGCGAGAGGTGGGGTACACCCTGGACTGGTGGCCAGCCAATCACAGGGCACATATAGACAAACAACCATTCACACTCACATTCACCGCCGTGCAGCCTAGGAAGAAGCAAAGCTTATTAAATCCTACCCCTCCATCTGGTACTTTTACAATCAGTAACTGTTACATTTGTTCACTTCCTGCTTTCCTAATATAGTTTTAAGTTTTTTTTTATTTATTTTTAATTTTTTAAAATTTCTAAAAGAAAATTACATTCTTTAAAAAAAATATATATTTTTTTTAATTAAAAAAAATTATTTAAAAAAATATTTTTGTCACGTACCGAAGTACAAGGTGATATGACCATATAGACAAACAACCATTCACCAAGTAATAATTATGAGCACCAAAATTGAGGAAAAAATGCTTGCATGCTAAACCAATGATGTGTTTGGTAAGTTAGCGCTTTTATCTGTTTACTAATACAAAACATTGATCCGCGATACCTTATACCGGTCCACCATGATGACCCCCAGGTAAGGTTTTAGTTCAAGTCCCTCCAGGGTGCCCTAAGGCCTCCTAGTGTTTGGACGTCATGATGAATTAAATCAGGCTCAACTAACATTGTCAACAGTTTCTGGTACAAAATAGTATTTCTGGAAAAGTCCACCCTGGAACCGCCTTTTTCCCACTTTTTTTTAAATAATATTTTTAATAACATTTTCATAACATTTTTACAGGAAGTGGTCTATATGATTGTAGACTAAATAAACCCTGAAGATGCTTTTTCTTTGAACTCAAAGGCTGTTCCTCATTTTGGAGACTCTTTCTACTGGTGTTTGGCTTGGCTCGGTTCAAACCAAACCAAAGCAATGATGGAGTGACGAGTGGTGGACCTTCATGACAAAAAAGAGGGGGAGGTTAGAAAAGATAACCATCTGGATCCACTTGGGCATAATTTCATACCTTCTACCGCCCCAAACTCCGGTGACCCCACATTTTCTCTCTGCCTCTTTGAGGTGCCATTGCGTCAGTGATGGGATAATATTTCCCCGAAAGCAAGTGTCAAGCAGTCCCGTAGGGACCATACCATTGTATCTACACATTGAAAACGGGGTAGACAATCAATTCTTTCACCCGTGGAACTTCTGCTTCCTTTCGCTTTATTGAACATGTAATGGCTTAATTTCATTTGAACATGCATCAGATTACAATCGAATGCATCACATAATCAGTTCACAGTTCTACATGGAACATCCTCTTCCACAGGATGAAGAGTCTTGAACCAGTAATGATGTGCTATATATATATCACTATATTGACACTTACTATGGTACCCATTATGTCATTGGATGGTCATATCACCTTGTACTTTGGTACATGACAAAATTTTGACAATTTTTTAAATAAAAAATAAAAATAAAAAAATAAATTAAAAAAAACATTTAAAAAATGTAAAGTAAATTTAAAAAAATTAAAAATCAAAAAAGAACTTAAAACTATATTAGGAAAGCAGGAAGTGAACAAATGTAACAGTTACTGATTGACTACGTTAATTGGTGATTGTCCATAGGTATGAATGTGACTGTGAATGGTTGTTTGTCTATATGTGCCCTGTGATTGGCTGGCCACCAGTCCAGGATGTACCCCGCCTCTTGCCCGAAGACAGCTGGGATAGGCTCCAGCATCCCACGTGACCCTCGTGAGGAAAAAGCGGTAGAAAATGAATGAAAAAAACTTAAAACTATATTAGGAAAGCAGGAAGTGAACAAATGTAACAGTTACTGATTGTAAAAGTACCAGATGGAGGGGTAGGATTTAATAAGCTTTGCTTCTTCCTACTCCTTTTGGACATGTGGAACTGGGAACTGATTATGTGATGCATTCAATTCCAAAACAATGCGAGGTTAATTTGTGATTGTTATGAATTAATTGTCCATAGGTATGAATGTGAGTGTGATTGGTTGTTTGTCTATATGTGCCCTGTGATTGGTTGGCGACCAGTCACCTCGCCTCTTGCCCGAAGACAGCTGGGATAGGCTCCAGCACCCCTGCGACCCTCGTGAGGAAAAAGCGGTAGAAAATGAATGAATGAATGAAAAAAACTTAAAACTATATTAGGAAAGCAGGAAGTGAACAAATGTAACAGTTACTGATTGTAAAAGTACCAGATGGAGGGGTAGGATTTAATAAGCTTTGCTTCTTCCTACTCATTTTGGACATGTGGAACTGGGAACTGATTATGTGATGCATTCAATTCCAAAAACATGCTAGGTTAATTGGTGATTGGTATTAATTAATTGTCCATAGGTATGAATGTGAGTGTGAATGGTTGTTTGTCTATATGTGCTCTGTGATTGGTTGGCGACCAGTCACCTCGCCTCTCACCCTTGGACAGCTGGGATAGGCTCCAGCACCCTCGTGAGGAAAAAACAGTAGAAAATGAACGAATTAATGAAAAAAAAAACTTAAAACTATATAATGAAAGCAGGAAGTGAACAAATGTAACAGTTACTGATGCTAGGTTAATTGGTGATTGTCCATAGGTATGAATGTGAGTGTGAATGGTTGTTTGTCTATATGTGCCCTGTGATTGGTTGGCGACCAGTCACCTCTCGCCCGAAGACAGCTGGGGTATGCTCCAGCACCCTCCATGTCCCTCGTGAGGAAAAGTGGTAGAAAATGAATGAATGAATGATTATTTGGCTCTTGGTTTAGACGTATAAATCTCAAGACCCGCGAATATAAAACAACCAATCCTTTTCCGCCCATTTTTTTTCTCTTAGAAAAAAAAATACCATATTTGTGTCAATAAAGTCTCTTGGTAAGGTGGAACCCACTGTGAAGAACAGCTCCCTCTTGAGTTGTTTTATCTTCCTGTCAACTCTAACCAAAATAACCATTTGTTCTCTGACCTCTCAATAAGTCATTTTCATGCAGACAACGGCAGCGACAGTAACGTAATCCCTAAAGCCTCTGTCTTTTTTGGTCGTACGGGCTCATATGGTCGGTCTACGTGTAAAAAAAAAAATGCAAGAAAAGCAGGGAGGGCGCTCGAGTGACATGGTGATTTACGTCAGACCAGTTGCAGAGGTTCTTTGTGCTTACGTTTTTGTCAGTTTGCAAGACAAACTCATGCACTTTGTTTGTTGTTTGTGCAGCCAATTGTGTCTTTCGTACTTTTTACTGGTGTCAGGTTTGGGACTAAAAAAAAAAACTAAAATTTTTCTGTATTCCCAACTCCTATGTACCACACTTGCACCCCCAAATGTACTTAGTATGTACTTCAGATATTTCGTATATCGTCCGTGCATATCAAGATCGTAATCCTTCATGGTTACTACAACTACGTTTTCCACGATCAAACAAAAAAAAATTGTACACCTGCTTGTGACTTAGGTTTAAATCCCTAGTATAATAGAGTTTTACCTCGACTGGGTTTTGAAAGAAAATGGTGGCCAATGATGATGACATAACACGCTGCTTTGTGTCACATCACCGACCCTGTCCACATGGCCCTCCTTATTCATTCACTCACTAATTCGTAATCCATTCTGATGAAATATGATTGATCCAAATTCAATTTTGCCCCATGGTTATCGACTTTAAAGCATCTCAAATCAAATCCCGAGGAGGGATTTCTAGCTCATGCAATTAGTGTCAAAACAGTCTTCTGGGAATCTTTACATGGCGCAAAGTCTGCCACAGTGTATTGACCAGAGGTCTCAAACAAGTTTGGCCCGCAGGACACTAGTTTGAGGCCCTCGCCTTGATATGAAAGTTTAATGTTAGTGCGGCCCGCGCAAGTTAGATATGGATGCTGTATGGTATCATGTACCCAGAAAAAATTATTACGTTTGATTCATGTTGATGTTAAAGGTTAAATAACTGTTAATAGTTATCCTCCCTATCCGTGTGGAAGTGGTAAGTTTTTGGCTATTTAAGTTGAAAGGAAATAACTTGAAGGCTTACCGTTTAGGTCGCTAGCGCTCTAGTTTGCGAGTTAGCATGTGTCTCAAGACCCTGCAGTTGCGCAATATGTTGTAAATAAAAAGAGTATAAATGTGACTATAGTCGTGTTTTGTCATGTCTACAGGGCTCTAATAATGATTTGGTAATTTTAATCTGAAAAAAATAATTTGTCTACCCAACAACTATATGTGGTTTCTCAAGTTTTTATTATTTGCCATTTTATTATTATTATTATAATTATTTATTACTGATTGATTGATTTTCTTTATTCTTGATTTGTGTAGAACAATAAAAAGTAAGATATTTGAGAACAGTGGAATGTTTTATCAGAGCCTTTCTTGTAGAAAATTGGAACCAAAGCGAAGTTTTTTTAATTTTTTTTGTTTTTAATAAATGCGTTTTTTTTTTTTTTTTGATGCGGCCCAGTCTCACCCAGACCCTAGTTCCAGTGGCCCCCAAGTAAATTGAGTTTGAGACCCCTGGTATTGACTGATCTTATTGACCATCGACTTTGCTGTTTTGTTGCTTACTACCTAACATGGAGGCATGGAGAGAGGTCTCCGAGAGGTTTGTCGATGGAAGCATGCCAGGTGCATGCAGATCTAATTAGGGGATATTCTGTTTATAGAAGCAGCTCCCTCCAGCCACCCCTGGCCAACAATGCCAGCCAGATTCAAAACGAGGATGGAGGGTTCCCAAGAGATCCTTAAAGAAGAGTTTGTTGGAAAAAAAAGCTTTTCAAATGCGTTGTCTGTAGGGATCAACCGATATGTTTTTTTGGGGGCCGATGCCGATACCGATTTTTTTCCCATCACCCTTAGCCGATTTTGCTTGGGCTGATACTGCTTTTGATCCCTCAATTTACATGAAAAAATGACCATGATAACAAATATTACAGGTCTCATTCATTCATTCATTTTCTACCGCTTTTCTTCATGGGGGTCATGGGGGGTGCTGGAGCCTATCCCAGCTGTCTTCGGGCGAGAGGCGAGGTGACTGGTCGCCAACCAATCACAGGGCACATATAGACAAACAACCATTCACACTCACATTCATACCTATGGACAAATAATTCATACCAATCACCAATTAACCTAGCATGTTTTTGGAATTGAATGCATCACATAGTCAGTTCCCAGTTCCACATGTCCAAAAGGAGTAGGAAGAAGCAAAGCTTATTAAATCCTACCCCTCCATTTGGTACTTTTACAATCAGTAACTGTTACATTTGTTCACTTCCTGCTTTCCTAATATAGTTTTAAGTTTTTTTTCATTCATTCATTCATTTTCTACCGCTTTTTCCTCACGTGGGTCGCGGGGGTGCTGGAGCCTATCCCAGCTGTCTTCAGGCGAGAGGACTGGACTGGTGGTGAGCCAATCACAGGGCACATATAGACAAACAACCATTCACACTCACATTCATACCTATGGACAATCACCAATTAACCTAGCATGTTTTTGGAATTACAATCAGTAACTGTTACATTTGTTCACTTCCTGCTTTCCTAATATAGTTTTAAGTTTTTTTTCATTCATTCATTCATTTTGTACCGCTTTTTCCTCATGTGGGTCGCGGGGGTGCTGGAGCCTATCCCCCTATCAGTTCTTTAAATTGTTAATTGTTTGTTAATTAATTAATTAAACTAAGCAGTGATTCCCAATTGGCGGGGCAAGACCCAAAAGTGGGTCCAATCTCGTTGTCAAGCTTGTGACGTGTTCGCATCCTGCGGATAGGAATTAGGGATTAAAGATTTGAGGTAAACATCCGTCGTTTGTCGTCATCGCCAACTTTTTTTTGTCTGCATAGTTACAATGATGACTTATCTTTTTTTTTTTTTTTTTGGCAGATGTCTGTTTCCGGCATCTGTCGCAGCTTTCGTGCACATGTAGCCGGGATTAACTTCGACTGATAAGATCATGTGCAAATTAGAAAACCCGGTTTAAAACACGCAAAACACGTGCAAACGCATGTGCTTCATAGTTGTACTAGTATGCCGTTCATTTAAAAAACAGTTCTTAGTAACAGTGAGTGTTGCGTCTGTGAGACAGAAGTTAGAGATACGTTTTTTTGCAATGAGGTAGTCAAGAGTCTGCGTTTACTTTACAAGCCAGCACATACACATACGGACCTTTTTGAGCTCTCCAGGTTTGCCCCTGGGTTCAGGTTCTAGCTAATCAGCGGTGCACACAGCCGTGACTGTTCAGTTCCAGGGCACTGGTTATGGAAGGAGGCAAGGAATGAGATTGGGGGGGGGCTTGCAAGGAAAACGAGAAGTGGGTCGGAGGGGGCTTCTGCTTGCATGATGGAGGTATGTGTGTTAATTCTGCATGCAACAAATTGAACCAATGAACAAATTACGTGTGTCGTGGTACCAAGTGACTTAATAATGCGGAGTTAAGTGAGTTGTGTTTGTGTGGCTATGCTGGTAATGACTGTCAGATGTCTCCAGGAAAGGCCCAAAGCGATGGTGCGGAGGCGAAAATGTCAACTTAAAGAAAAGGAAAAGGAGCGTTGATAGAAAAATAAACTCAGACAGAATTGAGCTTCTGTAAATTTGGCACATCTATTCCTGCCTAGCAAAAACAAATATTCCCGTTTTGCCATTCAGAGTTTGACTCTTTACCTTTTTAATTCTGACACATGCTGTGAGCTGCCGCCTCCGCCATAAGTTCACCTCCGATTGGCATTTCCTGCCCCCCCACCACCCTTAAAAAAAAAAAAAAAAAACCCTACGGGTGGCTTGTTTGACCGCATTACTTTGCTATAAAGGTGCGTAGGAAAAGCAATCGCACAGGATAGGCTCAACGTGTATTGGGTGAGGCCTACATCTTAATCATTGTCAGATGGCGGACAGAGCCCTTGTGTCTGGAGACGTTTATGAGGCCGGTTGCTTGCCTGGAGGGGGGGGCTTAAAAAAAAAAATCCACCCAATGAGGCTTCTTTTGTTGTCGGAGAACTCAGAAAGTAGAAGTTAATGTTGAAGGTGGTTTATTGTCAGTATGATCAATGTACAAACTATGGTAACAAAACAGTATATACACACTAGAGCATCTTTTTGCTGTCATGGCAACCATCGATTGCATCTTTCACAAACAAACAAAGGCACCAAAATACACTAACAATAGTTTAACATGGGGCTGCACAGCGGTCGAGTGGTTAGCGTGCAGACCTCACAGCTAGGAGACCCGGGTTCAATCCCATCTCTGTGTGGAGTTTGCATGTTCTCCCCGTGCATGCGTGGGTTTTCTCCGGGTACTCCGGTTTCCTCCCACTTTCCAAAAACATGCTAGGTTAAATGCTAGGTTCATTCCATAGGTATGAATGTGAGTGTGAATGGTTGTTTGTCTATATGTGCCCTGTGATTGGCTGGCCAACAGTCCAGGGTGTACCCCGCTTCTCGCCCCAAGACAGCTGGGATAGGCTCCAGCACCCCGGCGACCTTCGTGAGGATAAGCGGTAGAAAATTAAGGAATGAATGAATTTGTACTGTCTGTCAAACCTTTGCAGCATTTTTTTAAATGTTGGCTTTTCAACTGTATTAAGGAGCATTATTATTATTATTATTATTATTATTATTATTATTATATATTCTCCCCGTGCATGTGTGGGTTTTCTCCGGGTACTCCGGTTTCCTCCCACATTCCAAAAACATGCTAGGTTAAATGCTAGGTTCATTCCATAGGTATGATGTGAGTGTGAATGGTTGTTTGTCTATTTGTGCCCTGTGATTGTGTACCCCGCCTCTCGCCCCAAGACGGCTGGGATAGGCTCCAGCACCCCCGCGGCCCTCGTGAGGATAAGCGGTAGAAAATGAATGAATGAATGAAGTTTAACATGAAAAATAATTATAAAATTGCCAATGATTAAAAAATAATTACACTAAGAACGGTATTAAAGTTAGCATGACGAATCGACTAGCCTTTCATCCACCGGGCGTCAAGTGTAATCTCGGGTATTTGACCTCTTCAGGGTCAATTTCAAGGTCGGTGACCCCCACACTTTTAGCCCCCGGTTTGGAGTCGCCTTCAGGCTGAGGGTGAGCAATCGAGGTTGTTGTTTGGTCGTTATTTAAAGGACAATGTTGTTGACGTCTGGTGTTGGCTACGGTCAGCCTGGATTCATCTCAGCTTTAACAACATGAGCAGGAAAGTCTGAGCATGTGCAGACTGTGACTTCCTCACTGGTAACGATGTGATGGGGCCAAACCTTTGCAAAGGTTTGTTACGCAGATATGATGGATGGATTTGGGAACAGTCACGTCTTTCATGAGGGTAAAAGTAACCTTAAATGTCTATTTATCCCACTTTTATTCCTCATTTATAAATATTTAAATGAAATTCCACTTATTGGATTTACATTATTCATTCATTCATTTTCTACCGCTTTTTCCTCACAAGGGTCGCGGGGGTGCTGGAACCTATCCCAGCTGTCTTCGGGCGAGAGGCGGGGTACACCCTGGACTGGTGGCCAGCCAATCACAGGGCACATATAGACAAACAACCATTCACACTCACATTCATACCTATGGACAATTTGGAGTCGCTAATTAACCTAGCATGTTTTTGGAATGTGGGAGGAAACCGGAGTACCCGGAGAAAACCCACGCAAAGAACATGCAAACTCCACACAGAGATGGCAGAGCGTGGGATTGAACTCGGGTCTCCTAGCTGTCAGGTCTTTGCGCTAACCACTCGACCGCCGTGCAGCCGATTCAATATTAATAAATTGAATTTTTTTTGTAGTAACTGATATACAAAACCTTTTGATGACCTTCTAAATACAGGTTTTAACATTATTAGAGCCCTCTAGACATGAAATAACACCCCTATAGTCACATTTACATTTGTTTTCTACAATATAGTACATATCATGAGAGAAAATAAAACATTCATTCATTCATTCATTTTCTACCGCTTTTCCTCACGAGGGTCGTGGGGGGTGCTGGAGCCTATCCCAGCTGTCTTCGGGCGAGAGGCGGGGTACACCCTGGACTGGTGGCCAGCCAATCACAGGGCACATATAGACAAACAACCATTCACACTCACATTCATACCTATGGACAATTTGGAGTCGCCAATTAACCTAGCATGTTTTTGGAATGTGGGAGGAAACCGGAGTACCCGAAGGGTGGAATTGAACCCTGGTCTCCTAGCTGTGAGGTCTGCGCGCTAACCACTCGAGCACCGTGCCGCCCCGATTTACATTATTTCTTATGGAAAAAAAGTATTCAGCTGGTTTCCTCCCATTTTGGTTAGAGTCTGACCTCCTGATGATAACCAAGGCTCCACTTTAGTAAGAATCTTTAACATTGTTATGGCACATTAGCCTCCTTGGGCTGAATTGGCGTAATGTCATCTATCAAAGCATTCAGAGATGACCACTCTGGAAATTCCTCAACTGAAGTTCAGCCACTAATGCGATTTGTCGTTGGAAAACATTTCGCCTTCTCGCTGAGTTGAGACACGAGAGCACAATTCTTTTCTGCAGAAGGAGCATGTGATTAGAAACTGGCAGCTCGGTTGCTCTTCTTTCCCTTTCTTACAAAGAGGAAGTGAACATGAGTGAATATATATTGCAGATCACATGTGGGTAGACAAGTTATTTTTTTCAGATTAAAATGAACAAAGCATTATTAGAGCCCTGTAGACATGACAAAACACGACTATAGTCACATTTATACTCTTTTTATTTACAACATATTGCGCAACTGCAGGGTCTTGAGACACATGCTAACTCGCAAACTAGAGAGCTAGCGACCTAAACGGTAGCCTTCAAGTGATTTCCTATAACTTAAATAGCCAAAAACCTACCACTTCCACACGGATAGGGAGGATAACTATTAACAGTTATTTAACCTTTAACATGAACATTAATCAAACGTAGTAATTTTTTCTGGGTACATGATACCATACAGCATCCACTTCCACTTTGGGAATCGAGGCCATAGCATATGTTGACCATATATTTGTGTTTAGCATCTGAAACAAAATGTCTCAAATGGCCCCTACGTTCCTTCATTTTTCAGCATGCAGCCCTCGGTGGAAAGTTTGGACACCCACGCCTTGGGGTACCACGTTTAAGTAAACAACTTAAATTGGAAAGTACCAACTATTCCATCCCGGGTTTACATTTGACAGGCTGCTAATTTTACGAGTTTACATTGCAAACAACAAATTACAACCTAAACCGCGTCAAGATGGATAAACATTCCTGCGTAAACAAGAGAGGAATAATTTGGTGGTAATTCGGGAACTGATTATGGGATGCATTCAATTCCAAAAACATGCTAGATTAATCGGTGATTGTCCATAGGTATGAAGGTGAGTGTGAACAGTTGTTTGTCTATATGTATGTAAAACTATAATTGTAAAACTATAGAAACATCTTTTGTGTTGACATGAATTTCAGTTAGCGTTCGTTTTGGTTAGAGGCTGACCTTACGGGGCGAATGAGTGACGCTAACCAAGGTTCCACTGTAGTCATGTTAGCATTAGCATTCCGACTAATGCTAATGCTAAGGGGACGAGTCCAAGGTTTGTTTAAGAAGCCTCGGAAAAATAATGAATAACCTAGGAACGTCTACTTTAGTAGTACTTAGTACTTTAGTAGCCAGTGTGGTTCCTGTGTTTTAGTTCCCAAATACTTCTTGGTTGACTGCATCTTCTCCGCAATTAGTAGGTGTATCTTTACCATGCCAATTTCATTGCAAGGTGCTGTTTAAATTCCTGGTCCACAGTGTGGGTGGGTAGCACGTGTGTGGCACAGAGCTGTTATGCTAGCTGAGCGGGCGGCCACATTAGTCATCATCAACATGAATCCATGTTCTGTTCACAAGTTTGCCTTTTGACAAATTCCACAAATTTGATGGCAGATGTTGTTTTTTTAATGGAATGTGTGGAGCCTCTGTCTTCATGAAAAGCGCTGCAGAGCGGGTGGTATTTGGGCTCGTGGTCGTTGGTAGATGTGTTTTCATTGGATCAATAGATTAGATCCCAACTCAAACAAATGCTTGTTATACGGCTGGTCACATGTTTACACAAAGTTACCCAGATGAGGGTAGTTCTGATATTACAGTTCTAATATTATGAAACTAAGGTCAAAATATGACGAGAATAAAGTCATAATTTTTATTATGGAATTTATTATATATATATGTATTTTTTATTTATTTTATTATTATTATTTATTTATTTAAATTATTTGTGCTATCCATCCATCCATCCATCCATCCATCCAAGTTGAAATAGTTGGAAAAAAACTGAAATAAACAGCTGTAACTCTACAAGAAAAAAAAAAATATGAGGAGAAAAAAGTCATACTTTAACAAGCAAAACTTTTTTCATAAACACTTTTGTGACAACAGACTCATAATAATATCAGAAAAAAAAATAATTTTAGTAGTGCAGAGGTGAAATATGACAGAAAAAAATATGTTATTGTTTAAAAGTTGTAATATTACAAGACACAAACAGCAAAAAGTAAAATAAAAAATAAAAAATAAAAAATAAAAAATAAAAAATGAAAAATGAAAAATGAAAAATGAAAAATGAAAAATGAAAAATGAAAAATGAAAAATAAAAAATAAAAAAACTTAAACTATATTATGAAAACAGGAAGTGAACAAATGTAACAGTTACTGATTGTAAAAGTACCAGATGGAGGGGTAGGATTTAATAAGCTTTGCTTCTTCCTACTCCTTTTGGACATGTGGAACTGGGAACTGATTATATGATGCATTCAATTGTAATCTAATGCATGTTCAAATGAAATAAAACCATTACCATTACCATTATCATTTATTTCTCAAAATATACAGTATCATATAACTTATAACATATCTACATATCTACATTACAAAATATGAACGTGGATCTTGCATCCTTTCAATTTTCATTAGGAGCCCCTCGCTGGAGTAACTTTGGACACCCCTGATGACCCTGTTTGACCCCAAATTTGATGAGTAATCCACGCATGAACACACCACGTGGGACTTTGGCAAGAGGAGTGATCATTTCTTTGTCAGGTTAAGTCCTATACTCTAAAATGTGCTGCTGCCCATACAGCCATGTACCACATACCTAACGGTAGTTCCATCTTTACCGCTAAATCTTCCTCCATGGAGGAGGTAAGGTTAAGCGCATTACAATGAAAAAGCATCATCTATCCCGTCCTGCCCGCCGCAGGTGACGTCTTTACCTGTCAGTGTTTTCATTGGCAAAAAGAGAAATGGCAGTTTGTATCAGCTGAGAGAAAGAAGAGATTTGGAAGCTAATCCGCCTCGCTGATCCTTTTCGGAAAAGCCAAGCATTGAGGCACAGCGCCGGGCTCCTGCCTTGACAGGTCTTGCTTTTGATACCTGACGAGCAGACGGTAAACCGACACCCCGACATCCTTCTTTTTTTTTTTTTTTTCATCTTCCGACATGCCTTAGATTGAACCTGAAGTACTGAGTGCTGAGTAGTAAAGCTTGGTAACTTTTTGCAAGATTGTATTGTCTTTTACATGAATATCTGTGAGAGTAATACAATTGAAGATAAAAGGACCTATATAGTGGGAAAAAAGGTCTCTTCCCATTCCGTGTGGAAGTGGTACATTCATTCATTCATTTATTTTCTACCGCTTATCCTCACGAGGGTCGCGGGAGGTGCTGGAGCCTACCCTAGCTGTCTTAGGGCGAGAGGTACACCCTGGACTGGTGGCCAGCCAATCACAGGGCACATATTAACAAACAACCATTCACACTCACATTCATACCTATGGACAATTTGGAGTCGCTAATTAACCTAGCATGTTTTTGGAATGTGGGAGGAAACCGGAGTACCCGGAGAAAACCCACGCATGCACGGGGAGAACATGCAAACTCCACACAGAGATGGCCGAGGGTGGAATTGAACTCTAGTCTCCTAGCTGTGAGGTCTGCGTGCTAACCACTTGTTCAGCGTGCAGCCAGAAGTGGTACATTGTTAGCTTTTTTACTTTCTCTTTCTTCCACTCTCTGCTTTCTTAAGTTAAAAAAAAGAAAATTGGAGGCTAACTAGTACGGTCGCTAGCATGCTGTGTTTTAAGCAGCGGCCATCTTTTGTGTCCCTGTAGTCATCTTGTAGCCTATACATACATAAGAGTTGTGCAAAGCAGTGTAAAGACACAATAATAGGAGTTTAATGGTGACTATAGGGGTGTTATATCATGTTTACAGGTATCTGATAATGCTAGAAATCATGTTTAGAAAGTCAGAAACAGGTTTTTTATGCTGTAACTACAAAAATATGGACTGTACTATGGTGAGAATGTAATTACAGTCTAATTATGACTGACCTTTAGAATATTGTCGTATAAAATTGTAAGGACCAGACTGGGTCGACTTTTGTCCTTTGACTTTTTTTGTGCCTACGTGAAAAAGTTATTCATTGGTCTCATTTTATGATGCGTTTAAGGCTGTCTAAATCTTGAAAACATTGCAGCTTTTGTGCATTGATGTGATTTATTTGTCATTGTCGCTCAACTTGAACATGAATGTCACCTTTTATTTGGGTCAATAGAAGCATTTTTATTATTTACTCGTTTGTTATGCTTTGATTTAAAGACAATTTAGGCGTTTTTAACCACCTAATATGAATTGACCTCTTTGTCCAAACATAAGAGACACACATGGGGAGCGCCGAAGGCGGTAAGAGTAGTTTATTAGATGCCGTAAAAAAGTAAATGTTGTGTGAAATTAATTGAGTGTGACTTCATCTTCTACTAGTTTTTTTGTGTTTTCGATGCAGAAATTGAACCGCCCACATGGTTATATGTATTGAAATGCTTTTATTTTTTATTTTAATGTAATTTTTCCAAGCTTACCAATGGAATGGACCTCTCAGCTGTCCAGCATAAGTATACTTGGCACACAAAATCACCCCCTACTGCACTAAACATAACGTACAATAAGTTGCAATTCAGTCATTTTTTATGTTCTTTATTAAAAATGCTGGCACTTGAAAGTTTCTGTGACTCCATTTTGGGTTATTGAGGGGAGGAATGATGGAGAATTGAAGAAGTAAGTCATGGCAAAACAGGAAGGTGGTGTCTGTGTGATGTTTTGCTGTCGGCATTGTCAGCAAAAGTAACCTTACATTTTGATTCATCCCTTTCATTCACCATTTATAAGTATTTATATGCATTTTTACGTATGTAACACTATAATTATAAAACTATAGAAACATCTTTTTTGTTTACATTCTTTGCTTTCTGAAACAGATGAATTTCAGTTAGCATTCGTTTTGGTTAGAGGCTGACCTTCTGGAGCGAATGAGTGACGCTAACCAAGGTTCCACTGTAGTCATGTTAGCATTAGCATTCTGACTCCGCAGGTTGAAGGGAACGAGTCCAAGCTTTGTTTAAAAAGCCTTCAGAAAAATAATGAAAAACCTAGAAACCTCTACTTTAGTAGTACTTAGTACTTTAGTAGCCAGTCATGTCAAGTCATGGCAAAACAGGAAGGTGGCGTCTGTGTGATGTTTTGCTGAGAATCACGTCTTCATTGTCGGCAAAAGTAACCTTACATTTTGATTCATCCCTGTCATTCATCATTTATATGTATTGATATGCATTTTTACAGAAACAGATGAATTTCAGTTAGCGTTCGTTTTGGTTAGAGGCTGACCTTCTGGGGCGAATGAGTGACACTAACCAAGGTTCCACTGTAGTCATGTTAGCATTAGCATTCTGACTCCGCAGGTTGAAGGGGACGAGTCCAAGGTTTGTTTAAAAAGCCTAAAAAAAATAACGAAAAACCTAGGAACCTCTACTTTAGTAGTACTTAGTACTTTAGTAGCCAGTCATGTCAAGTCATGGCAAAACAGGAAGGTGGCGTCTGTGTAATGTTTTGCTGAGAATCACGTCTTCATTGTTGGCAAAAGTAACCTTACATTTTGATTCATCCCTGTCATTCATCAGTTATATGTATTGATATGCATTTTTACAGAAACAGATGAATTTCAGTTAGCGTCCGTTTTGGTTAGAGGCTGAACTTTTGGGGCGAATGAGTGACACTAACCAAGGTTTCACTGTAGTCATGTTAGCATTAGCATTCTGACTCCGCAGGTTGAAGGGAACGAGTCCAAGGTTGGAAAATAATGGAAAACCTAGGAACCTCTACTTTAGTAGTACTTAGTACTTTAGTAGCCAGTGTGGTTCCTGTGTTTAGTTCCCAAATACTTCTTGGTTGACTGCATCTTTCATTGCAAGGTGCTGTTCAAGGCAGGTTTGATTTAAATTCCTGGTCCACAGTGTGGGTGGGTAGCACGTGTGTGGCTCAGAACTGTTATGCTAGCTGAGCAGGCGGCCATATTTGCCATCATCAACATGAATCCATGTTCTCTTCACAAGTTTGCCACATGACTCCGTTTGAAGTCATGCCAATGTTTGTGTTTCGACAGAGTACAGCGGTGTGTGACCATGTCCATCTGATGTTTCCGGATCCACTCTTCAAGTAACGGTAAGCACTATGTCCACTTCAGTCCTACAGAGGGAGCTATTCGAAAACCTGTCCATCAACGCCGTAACACTCGGCTTGTGTTTTGTCATCACGGACGTGTCTCTCTTTCCTTGTGTCATCCATGCTTTTCTTTCACACAGCTGTCTGTTGACTTCAGGCTCCAAGCAGCCCGTCAACAGCAGCAGAAAGTACTTAGCACTCTAAAACAGGCAGCAACGGGCTTTGGCGTAATTCCTGTTTGGGCTGCAACGGAATCCTAAATAAACTACTGCAATGGGGCACCTCTGTTTACCAGCAGTGACGGGATTGTGTTCCAAAAACAATGAAAAGATATGGAGATTATGTTGAATATTGTCATTATGTGTAGCGTTGGACGGTTAACATTTCCACTGTCATTGATCAAAGAGATAGTCGGGGGGGGTAACCTCAATTTTACAGCGCTTCCCCCAAGCGCCGCTTCTGTGTTTACGTTTGTAATGGCTCACAGGAAGTGCTTCAGGTGAAAGGAAAAGCTACATTTGTAAGTAAGAATTTATTTTTGTGTAAGTCATGGAACAAGAGCTGTTGTCTGTGTAGCATTATAGAGTGTGCATACAGGTAGCAGGGTGGCTAATAGCCTTTTCCCACCACAATCAGTGGCTCTACATGTGTTTTTAAAATACTGGTAGTCCCGCCAAAAACGTGTAATGACCACATTACATGTTACCGTTGCTGTAGATGCTACATGCTAAAGCTACTTAATGTCTTAACAGCGTCTTGAAGGAACTTTTTTTCTTGAGAAATTTCCGACTGTAGAGTCTCCACTTCCGGATTGGATTCGGAATCCAACACATATGGCTGTATGTTACAATTTAAAAAAGATAAATCAACGTATATAATATTAACAACTCCTGTAAAGTTTGGTTAGCAGCTAGCGGCACAGCACAGGAAGTCCTCCTAAGCACTTCGGGGTGTGACCAACCACAACCACAGCCCGGAGGAAGGCTGTGGGTGGAATACCCGTTTTTATAGGAAGCACGAAATCCAAAGAAATATAGCTGGAATAGGTGCAGATTCTGGAAGATCTATAAAGATTTCTGTGCTGGTTATGATGTGTAGCTGCTCTATAGGAGTCCACAACTCAATACAAAGGGGAGATACAAACATGAGCGTAATAGGTCCCCTTAAATCAGTGGTCTCAAACTCAATTTACTTGAGGGCCACTGGAGCTCGGGTCTGGGTGAGACTGGGCCGCATCAGGTTTTAACCCCCCCCCCCCCCAAAAAAAAAAAACGCATTTATTAAAAACAAACAAATTTAAAAAACTATGCTTTGGTTCCAATTTTCTACAAGAAAAGCTCTGATAAAACATTCCACTGTTCTCAAATATCTTACTTTTTATTTTTCTACACAAAATAAGATGAAAAATCAAGAATAAAGAAAATCAATCAATCAGTAATAAATACATAAATATAAGAATAATAATAAAACGGCAAATAATAAAAACTTAAGAAACCACATATAGTTGGTGGGTAGACAAATTATTTTTTTCAGATTAAAATGAACAAAGCATTATTAGAGCACTGTAGACATTACAAAACACGACTATAGTCACATTTATACTTTTTTTATTTACAACATATTGCGCAACTGCAGGGTCTTGACACATGCTAACTCGCAAACTAGAGAGCTAGCGACCTAAACGGTAGCCTTCAAGTTATTTCCTTTAAACTTAAATAGCCAAAAACTTACCACGTCCACACGGATAGGGAAGATAACTATTAACAGTTATTTAACCTTTAACATGAACATTAATCAAACGTAATAATTTTTTCTGGGTACATGATACCATACAGCATCCATATCAAACTTGCGCGGGCCGCACTAACATTAAATTTTCATATCAAGGCGGGGGCCTCAAACTAGTGTCCTGCGGGCCACATTTGGCCCGCGGGGCGCGTGTTTGAGACCCCTGCCTTAAATAATGATTTGGAGTGCATTTGACCACATTCTCATTTATTAACAAGTATAGTGCACAACACAGCAACACAGCACAGAACCAATGTTGTAATAACAGTATGGAGTAACTGATGATTTTATTAACAATAAACAACAACAATACAGTAAGTGTAACACACCGATAGCTCAGTAGCACCAGCAACATTTTAAAGCGCACTCAGAGGTCGATAAAGTTAATGGATGCTAATCACTCATGATACTACGCTAGCGGAAGTTCTACTCTATATGAAAGGAATATCACAGTAAATAAATCAGATATTGAAAAGATATTTATTTTCACAAACCGCCACTGTATTCGGCATTCAATCAAATTTTCAAGAAAAATAAAACTCGTAGCATCGTAGCAACTTATTGATAAATACGTGACTAATATTTTACCCTATGCTCCTAAAGGATTGCATTGACACACACACCGACACAGGGCGACCTTGAGGGTGTTAGAAGTGTTGACGTTTGTTTGGACGGTGCTTCAATTCCTCCGACCGCTGGCGGGATCACATGACATTGACATCAAAGAGAAGAATTTCTTACCCGGGCGGCGCGGCAATACGCTGGCGTTTTATTCTGGAATACGCGACTGTCTCGCTTACTCTCTGTCTTCGTCCTGTCACATCTGCGCACGTCTCAGGTGGCCATCTTTGTTTCGTCTTGTCCAAAGGTTGTATCTTGCAGAATCGAAGTTTTGTGTTAAAGTTTGCGCTCTATTTAGGTCTATGTCTTACATTTGATTGACAATGAGGCCTGTTTACAAAAGCATTGCGGTGTAACAGTGTGGTTATTGTTTGATTATTAAAATTCTGCACTCTTTTGTTTGGATACTAACGACAGTGGTAGGGAGGAGGCCCACGAGCGGAAGAAGGCCAAATACCTGGAGCTGGTGGAGTTGTGCAGAGAGAGTGGCTGGAGGGCCCGCTGTGAGCCAGTAGAAGTGGGCTGCAGAGGCTTTCTAGGGCAGTCGTTGCATCGAACACTCAAGCTCCTTGGCATCAGAGGGCTGCAAGAAAGAAGGGCCACCAAAAACATCAGCGAGGCGGCCGAAAAAGCCTCGAGGTGGCTGTGGATCAAGAGGGGAGATACATGGAGTAGCACGCTGCTTGGACACAAACCGGGGCCTGATCACCCCCGGTTGGGTCGCCTAGGTGAGGGTGTCTGAAGATCAAAGACCCGAAACACCCAATGACCCTAGGTCCTTCACTGAGGATGTGTCCAAGCCGCACCCTTGAGGTGTTTCATCAATCTAAGGGTTACTTACAAATCTCCTGCATGTACACCTGTATTAATAGCTGTGGCTGCGGAAAACCTCCTGGTGTAGTTTTTATGGAGGTTTCATAAGTGGTCAGCATCCAGCAGCTTTATCAACCTCAGTATACGTTTTTGCTCTTTTCTGCTACTACAACATTGGTTGTATTGACTAGGGGCGTCACTAGGTTCTTCGGACTGGGGGGGGGGGGGGGGGGGGGCGAGCCCCCTGGAGATGTACAGGATATGCACCGGATATGAATGAATGTAGTAGACAATGTAGTAGACATTCATTCATTAATGCATTCATTCATTCATTTTCATTTTTATTGGGAAAAAAGGTCTCTTCCCATTCAGTGTGGAAGTGGTACATTCATTCATTCATTAATTTTCTACCGCTTTTCCTCACGAGGGTCGTGGGGGTGCTGGAGCCTATCCCAGCTGTCTCCAGGCGAGAGGCGGGGTACACCCTGGACTGGTGGCCAGCCAATCACAGGGCACATATAGACAAACAACCATTCACACTCACATTCATACCTATGGACAATTTGGAGTCGCCAATTAACCTAGCATGTTTTTGGAATGTGGGAGAAAACCAGAATACCCGGAGAAATCCCACGCATGCACGGGGAGAACATGCAAACTCCACACAGAGATGGCCGAGGGTGGAATTGAACCCTGGTCTCCTAGCTGTGAGGTCTGCACGCTAACCACTCGACCAGTAAACATAAAAAAAAATGTAAAAAAAATCCAAAAAACAAATGAGGAACAAGAACCGGGATATAACTTTCCCACTTTTGGACAGATTTAGTAGAGATATTCAATAGTTTTAGGCCACCATTAAAGTACACACAATCTACACTGCAAAACCAGTGGACAGTGATCAATTATATAATAATCATTATTATATTATTATTTAAGAGCATGCAGAATGTGGGAGAGCGAATTGCTGACTAGAAAACATCGCTTTGGTGTGGAGTACGTTCACGTTGTGTTCACGACTAGTTCTCGGAAAATGTTTGTAATGTTTCAAAAGTTTGTTTGCAGATACTTCACAACTGTTTATTCACCACTGCTGAGACACAAAACATTGCGCACCACTGTGGAGACCAAGTGTAAACGTGGCTTTAAATGGGTTGTCACAGCAAAAGTACTTAGACAGGAAGCGAGTACGTATGACCTGAAGCGAAAGAGCAGTTTGGGCAGCACAGCAATCCACTTTTTTTTTTACTCTCTTTCCCTCCGGATGCTCCTTGCATCCACATTGGACCGTGAAACGGACAGTGTGGGATAGGGAATTGCTGACTAGAAAACATCGCTTTGGTGTGAAGTACGTTCACGTTGTGTTCACGACTAGTTCTTGTTTGTATGTTTCAAAATTTTGTTTGCAGATACTTCACACCTGTTTATTCACCACGGCTGAGGCACGAAAAATTGCGCACCACTGTGGAGACCAAGTGTAAACGTGGCTTTAAATGGGTTGTCACAGCAAAAGTACTTAGACAGGAAGCGAGTACGTATGACCTGAAGCGAAAGAGCAGTTTGGGCAGCACAGCAATCCACTTTTTTTTCCTCTCTTTCCCTCCGGATGCTCCTTGCATCCACATTGGACCGTGAAACGGACAGTGTGGGAGAGGGAATTGCTGACTAGAAAACATTGCTTTGGTATGGAGTACGTTCACGTTGTGTTCACGACTAGTTCTCGGAAAATGTTTGTAATGTTTCAAAATTTTGTTTGCAGATACTTCACACCTGTTTATTCACCACTGCTGAGACACAAAAAATTGCGCACCACTGTGGAGACCAAGTGTAAATGTGGCTTTAAATGGGTTGTCACAGCAAAAGTAATTAGACAGGAAGCGAGTACGTATGACCTGAAGCGAAAGAGCAGTTTGGGCAGCACAGCAATCCACTTTTTTTTCCTCTCTTTCCCTCCGGATGCTCCTTGCATCCACATTGGACCGTGAAACGGACAGTGTGGGAGAGCGAATTGCTGACTAGAAAACATCGCTTTGGTGTAGAGTACGTTCACGTTGTGTTCACGACTAGTTCTCGGAAAATGTTTGTAATGTTTCAAAATTTTGTTTATTCAACACTGCTGAGACACAAAAAATTGCGCACCACTGTGGAGACCAAGTGTAAATGTGGCTTTAAATGGGTTGTCTCTTTCCCTCCGGATGCTCCTTGCATCCACATTGGAACGTCTGTCCGAGGGTTTAAAAGTGGCGAGCTTTGTATTCCCTTCCCTTTCAACAGTTCACATGCACGCTTAGCTGTGAAGTTTTTCTCCCCCCCCTCCTGCCCACTCCCGGGGAGGTGTTTTGTTTTGATGTCCTCCACCACAGGCAGATGAATGGCCACATAGAGGGCCCGGGGGAGGGGGTAGGAGGGTTCGATGGACATTTTGCACATGTTAAAGGACACCTGTGGGGCTTTAGGGGGGCCCTCTTCATGATGGACAGGGTTCCGCTTCAGGTGGCAGTAATTTCTCTTAAAGCCAGGGGGCGGGACAGCAGGGGGTCGCGTTGTGTGTGCAACATGTGCTTGTGTCACTGCTGCAAGATAAAAATGTATGTTAGGACAGACAGATAAAACGTGCAATAAATTGCAAAGCAGCATATCCACATACAAACATTACACATTGTATCAAACGAACCAAGGCACACAAAGACGCTTTTCAGTTTCTGCAACTGCACCTGAATGCACCGTATTAATGCAAATCAGCCCACATGCAGTTACTTATCGTATACTGTATATTGCAACACGCAGACACACACAGGCTGCAAGCACATACATCCATCCTCACTACATCATCACTCACATGTCCAAGATCTTTTTGTGCTCTTCAGGGAGTAATCAGAAGATTGAGTTACTCTAAATAACTGTGTGCGATACCGTAACACATTTAACCACTGCTCCCCTGACCTTAATTACCTGAGTTTTTTTGTCTTTCCAAGAAAAAATATTGTACTTTATCTAGTATTGTTTTTATAAATAACATAAAATAAAGTAGGTGTTCCTGTATAACAGGGGTCTCAAACACGCGGCCCGTGGGCCAAATGTGGCCTGCAGGACACTAGTTTGAGGCCCCCACCTTGATATGAAAGTTTAATGTTAGTGCGGCCCGCGCAAGTTTGATATGGATGCTGTATGGTATCATGTACCCAGAAAAAATTATTACGTTTGATTAATGTTCATGTTAAAGGTTAAATAACTGTTAATAGTTATCCTCCCTATCCGTGTGGAAGTGGTAAGTTTTTGGCTATTTAAGTTTAAAGGAAATAACTTGAAGGCTACCGTTTAGGTCGCTAGCTCTCTAGTTTGCGAGTTAGCATGTGTCTCAAGACCCTGCAGTTGCGCAAAACCTGCTAACTTTACAACAAAGTTGTGATATCACGAGCTAACGAGTGATGCTGGGAGTGGAGGTGCGATGGCAAGTTTTATAGTGTGTTAAAATATCCAACGTCAACAATGGTTTTCGAATGCCTGGACTACTATGTGATAAATAGTACATTACAGACAGAGAGTGTCTGACAACGTGTGTGACAAAGGAATTGAGTCAGTTCAAATCTGACACTGAAGAAGACGACTTTGGTGGTTTTAATTGCCGGGAGAGGCGGCACGACGGCCGAGTGGTTCATTCCAAAAAACATGCTAGGTTAATTGCAGACTCCAAATTGTCCATAGGTATGAATGTGAGTGTGAATGGTTGTTTGTCTATATGTGCCCTGTGATTGGCTGGCCACCAGTCCAGGGTGTACCCTGCCTCTCGCCCAAAGACAGCTGGGATAGGCTCCAGCACCCTCGCGACCCTCGTGAGGAAAAGCGGTAGAAAATAAATGAATGAATGAATAGTACATACAGGTAGAGAGAGTGACTGACAACGTGTGTGACGAAGGAATTGAGTCGGTTCAAATCTGACACTGAAGAAGACGACTGGTGGTTTTAATTGCCGGGAGAGGCGGCACGGTGGTCGAGTGGTTAGCGCACAGACCTCACAGCTAGGAGACCAGGGTTCAATTCCACCCTCGGCCATCTCTGTGTGGAGTTTGCATGTTCTCCCTGTGCATGCGTGGGTTTTCTCCGGGTACTCCGGTTTCCTCCCACATTCCAAAAACATGCTAGGTTAATTGGCGACTCCAAATTGTCCATAGGTATGAATGTGAGTGTGAATGGTTGTTTGTCTATATGTGCCCTGTGATTGGCTGGCGACCAGTCCAGGGTGTACCCCGCCTCTCGCCCAAAGACAGCTGGGATAGGCTCCAGCACCCCCCGCGACCCTCGTGAAGAAAAGCGGTAGAAAATGAATGAATGAATGTTACATGCACTCTGTGGCGCTGTTTGGAAAAAGCCTTTATTTCATCAAAAGTTGAAAAGTTGAAAAGTCCTATAGACTGGGCTAAAGGTCTACCCCAGTAAAGGTACTTCTTTCTCCAAAAACTACAACTGGGTTCTCATTACTTTCCTATTATTTTCTTGTAATTCCACTATTTTTTTGTAACATGCAACAAGTGTGGAAGTGAGTATGCATTTTGCTTGGTTGCAACCGGTCAGATAAGTTTGCAAGCTGCACACACGCCACATACTCACTCACATATTTGCATGTTTCTATGTGTCGGACCCATTGGCCGGGGGGTGCAGAGGTCATCCTGGTGGGGTCAAGGTGTCAGTCTTATGTTTCGGCTGCAGAAGGGTCCTCTGTTTTCAGCGCTGAATGGACTCTTGTCAGTAGTCGTCTTGCGAGAGCCGGAGACCGTTGGCAAGCGTGGGGAAGCGAGGGGAAACAGTAGAGGGGAAAAGGAGATGGGCTAAGCAGGAGAGGAAATGAGCCGTCATGCTTACAGATTTGCAGGAAGATAGAGATCTTAATGACATGTCAGCGTGAAGCAGCTTATAATCACCGTATCGCTACAAAACTAATTAGACGCATTCACTGACATCATGTATTGATGTGCGTTTTTTTTATGCTGTATCTGTGAATGTGGGCATGAATGAATGAACATTTTGTACGATAGCCGGTGGTCATTCGAGAACCTTTCGGTGAACCCTGCATCCTCACATAGTAGACGCTCTATATTTGGGAGCTGGAGCGAAGCTACTGACCCCGACGCTGACCCCACACCTGCCCTGTGTGTATGTGCTTGTAAGCTTTATGTGTATCCGCTTTTCTTCTTTTAAGCAAGCGTGTCTTATTACTTCTCTGTTTGTACTCGGAAACACAAAAAGAAGTACAATAATGTACGCTTCACAAACTTTTTGAGACTTTGTGGTGTTAACATGTGGGATGTGGTCACAATGTTGACCAAATGGAATACATTCATTCATTCATTTTCTGCAGCTTATCCTCACAAGGGTCGCGGGGGTGCTGGAACCTATCCCAGCTGTCACCCTGGAATGGTGGCCAGCCAATCACAGGACACATATAGACAAACAACCATTCACACTCACATTCATACCTATGGACAATTTGGAGTCTGTATTGGTACATGTTTGTATATTTCTTACATAGACATACGGTAACTAATATTCATTCATTCATTCATTCATTGGACAATGGACAATTTGGAGTCACCAATTAACCTAGCATGTTTACAAAAAAAATGTTTAAAACCCGGAGAAAACCCACGCATGCACGGGGAGAACATGCAACATGCAGAATTGAACTCGGGTCTCCTATATCCCAACGACAGCATCTTCTATGTCCCCTCTCAATACACACATTCATTCATTCATTTTCCATGGCTTACACTCACGAGGGTTAGGGTTGCTGGAGCCTATCCCAGCTGTCACCATGGACTGGTGGCCAGCCAATCACAGGACACATATATACAAACAACCATTCACACTCACATTCATACCTATGGACAATTTGGAGTCTGTATTGGTACATGTTTGTATATTTCTAAGACATACGGTAACTAATATTCATTCATTCATTCATTGGACAATTTGGAGTCGCCAATTAACCTAGCATGTTTACAAAAAAAATGGGTTTTCTCCGGTTTCCTCCCACATTCCAAAAACATGCTAGGTTAATTGGCGACTCTCTCTCGATTTCCCCGGCAGAATCTCTTCACAAACGCTAACCCGCCCCCTCCTGAACTAAATGTCCAAACGACCTGAAACACAAGTTGACCTAAGTACTTTGAAACTTATCTCTTACGGAGCTTGAATGGAAGCTAGTTAGGTTAGCTTAGTTTATCAGAGCATGCTAGTTTGAGTGTGTTTACACCGCGTTATTTAATGGAACCGAGTGGTTTATGATGCCCGAGATAAGTTTATTCTTGCACTTGCGCGTCTTAACCATCGACAGACATTCTCAACACTTCCGACCTTCAAAATAAGAGCGCTGTTCACTACATCCTTTCTAATTTTTTTTAAACAAAATAAGTAAATAATATTAATAATTAATAATATATTAATAATACAGTTGCAATTGCTTTGGCTGTTACATTTTCCTAATTGGTTGACATTCCATTTGAATTGTTCTAACTTTATTGTATCAGTAAATGTAAGGATTTTAGCATTTATTTAATTTAATTTAATTTAAATTTAATTAAGTTTAATTTAATTTTAATTGTATTGTATTGTATTGTATTGTATTGTATTGTATTGTAATGTTATTTTAATGTAATTTAATGTAATTTAATGTAATTTATTTTATTTTATTTTATTTTATTTTATTTTATTTTATTTTATTTTATTTTATTTTATTTTATTTTATTTTATTTTATTTTATTTTATTTTATTTTATTTTATTTACTGTTATTTAAGTACACACAAATGCTGGTAAATAAGTTAATAATAAACACGAGTAAGTTTTAAAAAAAGTTAATGTTGCCCACCCCTGTTCTCATTGGCGAGGGCTGATAAAAGGCACATAAAAGCCATGTTAGAAAGTGCCAAAGTGTCACAACTAACGCAAAATTTTCACTGTCAGCACTTACCCAAAGAATTCATGTGGGTCGTTTTAACATGATGGTAAATAATACGAGACATTCAATACCCTGTTCTGTGACGGAATGTTACAATGCCCCCACCTCTTGCACATTCCATATACACTCTGCCCAAATAGAACACTAATGGTTATTTGTCGGACTGTAAACATTGCCCACCTTAATATGACGTGCATGCGTGTGAGCAATAACTGTTAGGAAATGCATGCGCCATCTCCCAGTTCTTGTTCCACATTTAGGTGTGAGGGTTCAGGGGTGACGGGGCTCGAGAGGAGGTATGAATGACTGCCTGTTATCAGGTGGCCAACAAAAGACTGTGTATGTGTGATTGTGTGTGCGTGGGTTTAGTCAGCGTGAGGGACAGGAAGTAAAGATGGTGTGAAAGACAGACGGATAGAGGAAGAGTGTGGAGCTGACGTGATGACTGGATATGTAAACAAAAACAGGAGGCAACTTAAAAAAAATACATTCATTCATTTTCTACCGCTTTTTCCTCACGAGGGTCGCGGGGGTGCTGGAGCCTATCCCAGCTGTCTTTGGGCAAGAGGCGGGGTACACCCTGGACTGGTGGCCAGCCAATCACAGGGCACATATAGACAAACAACCATTCACACTCACATTCATACCTATGGACAATTTAGAGTCTGTATTGGTACATGTTTGTATATTTCTTAGACATACCTTTGAAGTGTTAAGCTGCTGCGTGATGATGTTAGCTTTCTTTGTAAGATGACACAGTGAGTCCGACTGTTCTGTTCAGCCAATCACAGAGCACATGTAGACAAACAACCATTCACACTCACATTCATACCTATGGACAATTTAGAGTCTGTATTGGTACATGTTTGTATATTTCTTAGACATACCTTTGAAGTGTTAAGCTGCTGCGTGATGATGTTAGCTTTCTTTGTAAGATGACACAGTGAATTCGACTGTTCTGTTCAGCCAATCACAGAGCACATGTAGACAAACAACCATTCACACTCACATTCACACCTATGGACAATTTGGAGTCGCCAATTAACCTAGCATGTTTTTGGAATGTGGGAGGAAAACCGGAGTACCCGGAGAAAACCCACGCATGCACAGGGAGAACATGCAAACTCCACACAGAGATGGCCGAGAATGGAATTGAACCCTGGTCTCCTAGCTGTGAGGTCTGCGCGCTAACCACTTGACCGCCGTGCCGCCCCGATTTACATTGTTTCTTATGGAAAAAAAAAGTTTTCAGTTTGTGTCCGCCCGTTTTGGTTAGAGTCTGACCTCCTGATGATAACCAAGGTTCCATTTTAGTAAGAAGCTTTAACATTGTTATGGCACATTCGCCTCCTTGGGCGCTAACCACTAGACCACCGTGCACCGCCCCATGGTTTTGTTATCAAATCATATTCTATGTGTAAAATATTCACATTGACAACATCCATTCATCAATTTTTTATGCTGTTTATCCTATTCCGTTATCCTAAAATCATTCCCACTCACATTTATACCAATTTGGAGTTGCCAAGGAATCAAAGCGGAACATTTTCACTTTTCACTGTCCCCTTTTTCTCTAATTTTAAATCCCCACGTTTCTCTTGCTGCGTATCGTTTATCTTTATCGCTCCTCTTTTCTCTCTCTCTTCTATTATCCTCTTTCCTCCCTCATTCCATGACCCCCCCCCACACTTCTTTCCCCCTGCTAATTGCCACTTGGTCGGAGCATCCCGGGAGCTCATTAATTGCTGAAGAGGAGACAGGTGGCGCCACAATGTTATGATGCTGTGTGAGTGTGTGTGTGTGTGTGAGTGAGAATTAATTTCGTTCACACCGGGCCAAGCGAGCTTGCCCTGGTTTTTATGTTGCATGAAGACCCCGTGTGTGCGTGCCCTCGCTTGTTAGCGAAGCAGAACCCCTTCTCACTGTAATCTCTTTGTTTATGCAGTGCAAAAAGGGCCTGGCGGGGTCATGAACTCCCCCGACGCTGTTATCCCACTGTGCCACTCACCCTGAGTAGACCCTTGTGTACCCCACCGTCACCCTTCCAACACCCCGCTTTGCTCCCGTCACCTCGCTCTGCCCTCCTTCCTGTTCTCTTTTGTTACCATCACAATGCTAAAATGAACTGTACACACTAAAGCAATAATATGTAACTATTTGACCATACAATAACAGTTTTTAAATCATCTTTGCTATAATAACGTGTGATAAGGAGGATATGGCAACCCTGTTGGCTCCATGGCAACCCGAGATCGCTTATTTCCATAAGGCATTACAATATTACTGGACCAGCCAGGACACCTGGTATGTCGTGCTAGCACTAGTGTGGATGCTAACGTTACAGACCAGGATGATTAGTGTTTATTTTGTATTTTTAACAGTCAACTTAACATAGTGAACGAGTGGTTAGCGTGCAGACCTCACAGCTAGGAGACCAGGGTTCAATTCCATGTTCTGCCCGTGCATGCGTGGGTTTTCTCCGGGTACTCCGGTTTCCTCCCACATTCCAAAAACATGCTAGGTTAATTGGCGACTCCAAATTGTCCATAGGTATACACAGGGTGTCGTGCTATGGCATGTCGGGCATCGGCATAGTGGGAAAAATGGTCTCCTCCCATTCCATGTGGAAGTGGTACATTCATTCATTCATTCATTCATTTTTGACCGTTTATCCTCGCGGGAGGTGCTGGAGCCTATCCTAGCTGTTTTGGGGCGAGAGGCCAGGACACCTGGTATGTCGTGCTAGCACTAGTGTGGATGCCAACGTTACAGACCAGGATTATTAGTGTTTATCTTACGGCGATCGAGTGGTTGGCGCGCAGACCTCACAGATAGGAGACCCGGGTTCAATTCCACCCTCGGCCATCTCTGTGTGAAGTTTGCATGTTCTCCCCGTGCATGTGTGGGTTTTCTCCGGGTACTCCGGTTTCCTCCCACATTCCAAAAACATGCTAGGTTAATTGGCAACTCCAAATTGTCCATAGGTATACACAGGGTGTCGTGCTATGGCATGCCCGATATTGGAATAGTGGGAAAAAAGGTCTCCTCCCATTCCATGTGGAAGTGGTACATTCATTCATTCATTTATTCATTTTCTACCGCTTATCCTCGCGGGAGGTGCTGGAGCCTATCCAAGCTGTCTTGGGGCGAGAGTCCAGGACACCTGGTATGCCGTGCTAGCACTAGTGTGGATGCTAACGTTACAGACCAGGATGATTAGTGTTTATCTTGTATTTTTAATAGTCAACTTAAAATAGTGGGCTGCACAAGTGGTTAGCACGCAGACCAGGGTTCAATTCCATTCTCGGCCATCTCTGTGTGGAGTTTGCATGTTCTCCCCGTGCATGCGTGGGTTTTCTCCGGGTACTCCGGTTTTCTCCCACATTCCAAAAACATGCTAGGTTAATTGGCAACTCCAAATTGTCCATAGGTATACACAGGGTGTCGTGCTATGGCATGTCCGACATTAGAATAGTGGGAAAAAAGGTCTCCTCCCATTCCATGTGGAAGTGGTACATTCATTCATTCATTCATTCATTCATTTTCTACCACTTATCCTCGCGGGAGGTGCTGGAGCCTATCCCAGCTGTACAGCCTGTAATGGGCCAAATTGTCCGTAGGTTTGAATGTGAGTGTGAATGGTTGTTTGTCTATACGTATGTGCCCTGTGATTGGCTGGCCACCAGTCCAACGTGTACCCCGCCTCTCAGCTGGGATAGGCTCCAGCACCCGCCGCAACCCTCATGAGGATAAGCGGTAAAAATGAATGAGTGAACTTAACATAGTTAATAATTGTGAGCACATTGGTTGGTCTTTGAACGCAACACCTCATCGCTCACAATAACACGGTTATTATCACCTGATGTAGCTTTTGTATTATATTGTTGTCCAATAAACTTATTATTAAATGACCATACGGTCAAAGAGAGCTATGTTTTCCTACCCACTTTTTCATGCACTCCAAGTCATTGTTAAATTATTGACTGCTTCCAATCAGTGCCTTATCCGCGTTGTGCTTTAAATCACATAGTTCCGCTCTAACCTTTGAAGTCACCCATAGAACAGCCTCTCATCCCTTCCTGGCATTCGCTGTGTTTGTTGGCTAAAGTCTCACAGAGCATCTTATGTTTTGTCTAACAGGCGGTGCCATCGGGGCCTCTTAGAGGGGGGGGCCCATGCCGGTTTCGGCAATGATGTGTGAATAACTCTCTCAGCGGACGTGTTTGTGAGTCCGTGAGTACATGTGTTCATGCAGGTGTGGGGTGTGTGTGGGGGGGGGTTAAAGGCGGCTTGTACGTCAGCTACCCAACCCCCCTCCCCCATCCCCCCAATCTAAAAAAGCCACCACCCGTTCAGTTTGTCCCCAAACAGCCGCCAACTAAGGGGCTCTTAGTCTCTACTTCCTTTTGTTGTTTAAAATAAGATTTTCTCAGTCAGTTTTTTGTTATTCTGCCTGCTGCTTTTCAAGTCAGTATTTAGCTAAATTTCCTTATAAAGTGTCTTCTATGATTATCATCACACTTTCTCTGGAACTCTTTCAAAATTTCTAATAGCGGCCATTTTACACAATTTTGACCGATCTTTCAAGGGACACTGATTATTGTTTTCTATGGCTACATAATCATGGAACCAAAAGAAAGATCAGAAAACTATGAACTATGCGCTGGGATTGAGTGTTTTGGTTTATAAAAAACATATTACTGTAAAAACCGGGATAACGTTGAACCTACCGCGTCAAAATTCGCAAAGTGAAACGACAGACATGTATGAAGTCGCAGAAGATTTCAGCAAATATCGTGAGACTTGATTTTTTCATACCGTGTATGTACTGTATTACTACTACTACTACTACTACTACTACTGTACAGTATTTGAAGACAACACTGCATCTCAGCTTTGAGATGTAGGTGAAAAAAAAATTATACATTTTTTTTACCACCCATTTTGACGTGTTTATTCTTAACATTTTCCAAATATTTCAGCCTTCTCCTTAAATATTATTTGGAAATTTTCTTCTCGTAATAACATGACATAATTACCATAATTTGTTGACTTTATTCTCATTTTTCAAAAATTATACATGTAATTTTTGTAGATTTTATAATTATTTTTTTTCTTTTATTATCAACTCTATGGTACAAAAGTTGCAACATTTTTTCCTCATGATATCACAATTTTTGTTTTTTTCCTTTTTTGTTTTGTCTTTATTCTCATAAAGTTATAGCTTTTTTTCCATAATATTATAACATGTTCCCCAACCTAATTAAAAAAAATTACAACTATATTTCACTATTTTTGTTTCTCATAATATTACAACTTATTTTTTTTTATATTTCAACTTTATGCTACTAAAATTAATTAATTAATGTCATTATGTGACAATGTTATTCTCGAAAAAAAATTTTGTTGTTAGATTTCAACTTGATATTTTGACTTGAGTCTTAAATTCTGTTAAATTCTGTGGTTCTGTTAAATTCTATTTTTTAAATGCGCCGCGGGCCCAAAAAAAACAAAAAAAAACAACAATGTCCCGGGTGCCACATTTTGGACCCCCCTGATCTAAAGCTATAGGTCATTACAAATATATTCATTCATTCATTCATTTTCTACTGCTGGAGCCTATCCCAGCTGTCTTCGGGCGAGAGACGGGGTACACCCTGGACTGGTCGCCAGCCAATCACAGGGCACATATAGACAAACAACCATTCACACTCACATTCATACCTATGGACAATTTGGAGTCGCCAATTAACCTAGCATGTTTTTGGAATGTGGGAGGAAACCGGAGTACCCGGAGAAAACCCACGCATGCACGGGGAGAACATGCAAACTCCACACAGAGATGGCCGCGGGTGGAATTGAACCCTGGTCTCCGAGCTGTGAGGTCTGCGCGCTAACCACTCGTCCACCGTGCCGCCTACAAATATATTATTATATTAAATATACAATATATGTGTAATACCAGCACTGAAACATACTACTCAGGAAAAAAATCATTCCAAATGTCAACAGATCCATCGGATCGTGTTGGAATTCCGAGAGTCCACTGTCTTAAAAAAAAACAGAAGACCCAACAAGGCAGCAGACATGCAATCGGAGAATAAATCAACCACGAGCGCCATTGTTTTTGGCAGGTGTGCGACACCCACCAGGAGGTCTCATTCGGCTACACGCTATTCCTGGCCGAGCTAGCAGTTGCCATCGGGTTGTGCGTGGAGGCGCGTGCCGCTCTTTTATTAGCGCAGGATAACGCATCAGGAGGTCGTCATGTTAGTGTGGGGGACCGGATCACCAAAGTCACGCCGTTGTTTGATGCCATTCTCGTGCTTTGACATTGTGTTGGAAGTTGTGCCGCGCTATTATTAAACTGGTGCTTGTGTTTCCATGGATATGAACGGGAGAAATCTTGTCAGACATTTTGGAAAACTGTGACTTCAGCGTATGTGTGTGGACGGGTAAATGGAGTTATTGACTTGCTTGTTGGTTTAATACCGTGTATGTACTGTACTACTACTACTACTACTACTACTACTGTACAGTATTTGAAGACAACACTGCAATCTCAGCTTTGAGATGTAGATGAAAAAGCCCTTTGTTAATGTCAACTTTATTCTTTTTTTTTCCCAACATTTTCCAAATATTTCAGCCTTCTCCTTAAATATTCCTTGGAAAATTTTTTCTCATAATAACATGACATAATTTCCATAATTTGTTGACTTTATTTACATTTTTCCAAAAATTATACATGTAATTTTTGTAAATTTTATAATTATTTTTTTTTTTTTTGCTTTTATTATCAACTCTATGGTACAAAAGTTGCAACATTTTTCCTCATGATATCACAAGTTTATTTTTGTAATTTTTTTTTTCTTTTTCGTTTTGTCTTTATTCTCATGAAGAAAGATTAGACCCCTGTCTTTTATCAGAAAACTATGAACTATGCGCTGGGATTGAGTGTTTCGGTTTCGGTTTATAAAAACTACATTTTTGGTATTGAATGAGTTAAAATTGACATAAAACTGTAAATACCAGGATAACGTTGAACTTCCCGCGTCAAAATTCGCAAAGTGAAACGACCGACATGCATGAAATCGCAGAAGATTTCAGCAAATATCGTGAGACTTGATTTTTTCATACTGCATATGTACTGTACTACTACTACTACTACTGTACAGTATTTGAAGACAACACTGCATCTCAGCTTTGAGATGTAGATGAAAAAAAATATATATTTTTTTTTTACCACCCATTTTTGACGTGTTTATTCTTAACATTTTCCAAATATTTCAGTCTTCTCCTTAAATATTCTTTGGAAATTTTCTTCTCATAATAACATGACATAATTTCCATAATTTGTTGACTTTATTTTCATTTTTCCAAAAATTATACATGTATTTTTTGTAAATTTTATAATTTTTTTTTTTTGCTTTTATTATCAACTCTATGGTACAAAAGTTGCAACATTTTTTCCTCATGATATCACAAGTTTATTTTGTAATTTTTTTCTTTTTCGTTTTGTCTTTATTCTCATAACGTTACGGCTGTTTTTTCAGTTTCTTGTACATTTTTTTTCGTAAGATTATAACTTTATTTTCATGATATTTTAGCTTTTTTTTCCATAATATTATAACTTGTTCCACAACCTAATTTGTTCCATAACCTAATTACAACTATATTTTACTATTTTTGTTTCTCATTATATTACAACTTATTTTTTTTATATTTCAACTTTATGCTACTAAAATACATTTTTTGTCATTATGTGACAATGTTATTCTCAAAAAAAAATTTTTTGTTAGATTTCAACTTGATATTTTGACTTGAGTCTTAAATTCTGTTAAATTCTATTTTTTAAATGTGCCGCGGGCCAATAAAAAAAAAAAAAAAACAAACAAAAAAAAAAACAATGGACCGGGCGCCACATTTTGGACCACCCTGATCTAAAGCTATAGGTCATTACAAATATATTCATTCATTCATTCATTTTCTACTGCTGGAGCCTATCGCAGCTGTCTTCGGGCGAAAGGCGGGGTACACCCTGGACTGGTTGCCAGCCAATCACAGGGCACATATAGACAAACAACCATTCACACTCACATTCATACCTATGGACAATTTGGAGCCGTCAATTAACCTAGCATGTTAAAATTACAACTATATTTTACTATTTTTGTATTAACGTATTTTTTTTTTATATTTCAACTTTATGCGACTGAAATAATTTTTTTTGTCATTATGTGACAATGTAATTCTCGAAAAAAAAAATTGTTATTTGATTTCAACTTGATATTTTGACTTGAGTCTTAAATTCTGTTAAATTCTTCTAACATTCACAATCTATGACCAAAAGTACCATCAATATTTGTGTTGTCATAAAATGAATGAATAGAAGGTGTTTGTCCACCGCTTCTGTTCCTCACATTCTTTCACAAAATCTGGTCGAGAAACGATGAATCAGAAAAGTAGGCGGCTTTCATTGAGCGGCCCACTCAGCACGAGTGCTGCCTACAAGACTCTTCTGTCCACTGTTGCTGTTTCTAACATTGCTAACATTCCAGGCCTTTTGGCCCATCCGTTCTGTCTTAAACAAGCAGAACCTCAGTTCTTCACGTGGGGGGGGGGGGCTCAATTCATTTGGCTTCTGCCTCGGGGGGGCGTGAAATAGAATCTGTATGTGTGTACCACACATGGTTAAAAGTGTTTTGTTCTGATGTTGCAGCTATAACTTTTATCCCTGTGGCCCTGCAGAAATTTTTTTTGATTTTCAACCTTTTTTGAACCACGGCACGTTTTTTATATTGGAAAAATCTTGTGGCATACCACTAACCAAAAATGTTACAAAATGACGACGTCACACGTGCATCAATAAGTAGCCACGTTTTTACATGACGAGTTTTTCTCTTTCCGAATGACCTTTCGGGAAACAATGGTATCCATGGAAAGGAATATTCCAATCTCTTGTCTACATGCACCGTGAAAATCAAACAGAATAGTCAATAGGGCATGCCCAGTAAAACGTAAACATCAACATCACGTGATACTTTCACTTGTTGGAATAACTCCGTATTGCCAGTTTTTCGTCTTTCCAGTCTTGAAATTTAACAAACTTTGCTTAGTCCAGTGCCGATTGCTGGCCTCCATTTTTAAAACTGAAGAACGTGTAGATCTCCGTCTTACGTCATATTTGAGCATGCGCTGAAAGAACGCACCCGGGATGAATTTAAACAGGAAAAGATATTCCATCCCTGTTCAATTATTTCCGTTTTAGCAAATAAACCAAATGCAATTGGAATATTTGGGTCCATGTATACTATTGACATAATATTTGCAAATGATGATTAATAAATGTTAGGAGAACTAAAATATCTTGATTACATCGGTGGACTCGTTAGACCCACCCGTCTGTTCTGTTGGTTTTCTACCTATCCATGTCGAGGTTTTTATGGCGCCCCGTAAACTACAGTGATACAGTGAATGGCTTCACAATGGTAAAAAGAGGCTGTAAAGAGTACTGGTAGTCTATCATTAGGTCCTCATTAACTTGAAATGGCCTGACACTCAGAGGGTGTGGATGTGTGAGCCGACGTCCACACGTGTGATGATGTCAGATGCCATCGACTTCATCACTTTGGGTGGCGGCCAGGGTTGCCTATTTCATTCGAAAATAAAAAGTTATCATTTTATGTGCCTTTTTTTAATGTTATAGGGCTGTTGTTGTTTGTAATTTTTATTATTAAACTATGTAAATTATTTGATTTGGTATCACTTTTATTTGTATTGTTATATTCATATTTTTTTATTGTGTCGCATTTAAAATAAAAAAAAATCTTTAAAAAAAAACATTTTCTGTGGTTTTGGAAAAAAATATTATATGGTCGCTGCTTTGTGGTTTACTATGGCCTATTATTACTCCAAACAATGAGTGCATATTTAATAATAACAATAATATGATATTACATTAATAATAATAATAACAATAATATGATATTACATTAATAATAATATTAATAATACTATTATTAATATAAATATCATTATTATTATATAATATTAATATATATATATATAATATAATAATAATATTATTATTGTTGTTAATATAATAATAATAATAATAATAATAATAATAATAATAATAATAATAATAATAATAATAATAATAATAATAATAATAATAATAATAATAATAATAATAATAAATAATATAATTATTTTATTAAATAATAATAAAATAAATAATTATTATAAAATAATGATTTTATTATTATTATTATTAAATAATAATAATAATGATAATAATAATAATTATTATTATTAATTATTTTTAAATGATTAATTATTAAATAATACTAAAATTTAAAACAACAACAACTAAATTTCAACTCAGAATCCCCAGCGTCACTTCCTGTCCACACGTTCATAAGATATTTATTGAAACACACAAGCATAAGTGTTACTTATGTTTTATTTCCTCTGATTATATCCAATATATTGGGTAATGTGAGTGTAAAGGTCACCATAGGGGTGTTATTTAATGTCTGGGGTGCTCTAATGATGGTAAAATATCTATTTAGAAATTCATAAACAGGTTTTCTATGCTCTAACTATGAGAATATTTCATTTTTTAAATGTTGAATTCTACTTTGAAATTCAGCTATTGCGTTTGGATCTGGAATCAATTAACTGTGATAAACGAGGGCTTCATTCGTTCATTTTAGTCCTCATTGAGGTATGCTGGAGCGTATAAATAAGGGATTACTGTCATGACATAATTGGTATATTGCAATAACTAAACATTTATAGCTGCTTGATAGTTTGACTCTTCATTGCATATAAGATGACTCTTCTTTTTCTGCAGTCGTTCATCCACCAGTCAATACCTTACAGCATAGTTGACGTATACGTCAACTGCTGGTCTCTCATCGGTGCATCATTTGGCTATAAATAAACACACTTGCTAATGTTACTGTACTTAGATGCGCTGGTCCTGTTTTCTTGCTGCCCACAGTCTCCTCTTGGATGAAATGACGGTGGTAAATCCTCCATTTGCTGTTGGTACCATGTCTTGGGCGTAAGTAGTAATAGTAAGAGTGACCCATAACAAAGAGGGCAGAAAGGGACCATTCCACTACTAATGTCAACAATGTGTCTCCTTACCTATACCACCCCCCCCCCCCCCTCGGTTCATCTTTCAACTTTTGACTCCTGGCTTCAAACTGTTGACTTTCATTCCGCCGGCCTGTGAGAACGAAATAAATCCCTGCAGTCACGGTTCTTCGGAGTGATTTTTCTCCTCCGAGGGTGAAAGGTCTGCCAAGAACAAATCAGAAACGGGGTCAGAGGTGGCTTTTTTTTTTTTTTTTTTGTCGTCTCAGCCACGGCTTCGACTTTTACCGTTGTTATCTCTCATTTCCTCATTTCTCTCCCCAATTTCCTGTGTGGAGTTTTGCAGGCTGCAAAACACAAAACAAAACACAAAGCAACTGCAGAATTGGACTACTTGATTTTGTTAGCTACTAATCTACAGTATATATGTATTTGTATACTCTAACTTTAAATATCTTTGCCGGTGCATGGGCGGGATTTTCCCCAAAAATCATTCAAAGTACATCACATAGTAGAAATATCAACTTTACACACTCTCTCTCTTGTCCTTGGTGTCTCCCTGTCCCTCCGTTGAGGCGTGAAGGATTGCTATGTAAATCCAGCGGTGGGTCGCCATGAATGGCCAGCCTTAAAGCAGATTATGTTAAACTGCTTGTTAGTATAAAGAACCGCTCAAGTGAATGGGCACGGATTAGCTGATGTGCCGCTGGGCCGGCTCAAACCACCTCCCATGCAGGTTAGGCGTTTCACGCATCTCCCATACCGGAAGATACAAAATAAAAAGTCATTAATTTATTATTTGGTGTCATTTTTTTTTTTTTTCAAGTTTCTTTAAACCGAATTCGTCCCTTGCAGTTTTTGTAATGGCGACATTAAGTAAAATACAAACACAGTTCTTGCATTTCCAGCATTGCTTGTTCACTCTCTCGCAGTTTTTCAAACATTTATTAATAAATTTTTGTTGTTTCGTGGTTGACTGCGACCTATTATTGCTCAAAAATTAATATTTAAGCAAATGTTTCGTATTATTGACCGAATATTTTCAAGCATGAAAATGTTCTAAATGAGTGAGTATATGTTCTAAAGACAGCCACAGTACAGTACAACATCATTATCATGTGTGGAAATATGGGCTAATAACTATAAAAACAATCTTCACTCACTAAATGTACTGCAAAAAAGGTCAGTAAGGATAATTCAGAGAACATACTAACTCCTTATTTTTAAAATCACAAATTCTTAAACTTGCTGATATAGTTCATCTTCAAACAGATCACCTCGTACGTCGGTACGAGGTACATTATTAAAAAAACAACAAAAAAAAACCTTAAACTGTATTATGGAAAGCAGGAAGTGAACAAATGTAACAGTTACTGATTGTAAAAGTACTAGATGGAGGGGTACGATTTAATAAGCTTTGCTTCTTCCTACTCCTTTTGGACATGTGGAACTGGGAACTGATTATGTGATGCATTCAATTGTAATCTGATGCATGTTCAAATGAAATAAAACCATTACCATAATAATAATAATAGTCATCATCATCATAACAACACAGACTGCAGCTAAAACCAAACTCTAAATTCCCAACGGCTTTATTTATGTCTTCAATGTCTTATTTCCTCTGATTATATCTACTATATTAGGAAATATGAATCCAAGTGTGACTATAGGGGTGTTATTTCTTGTCTAAAGGGCTCTAATAATAATGAAACCCATATTTAGAGAATCATAACAGGTTTTTTAATGCACTAATATGAGTCCTGACTTATCACGGTCGGGTCTGGAACCAAATATGTTAATTACTATGTTACTATGTTAATTACTATCCCCCAGTACATTGGTACAAATTTTGTGGAAGCATGAAGTATGTACGCTTTTACAGATGTGGGCACTTACCTTCAGCACTTCTTCAGACGAGGAGACATGCGTCTTTCCCCCCTCCATCTTCCCTATTGTGTCCCCTGTCATCTGTTCATTCTTCGCCCCGCATTCTCTCTATTAGCCATTCATCATCCCCCCCCAGCATGAGGGCCACCCTGCGGAGGGCAGAGAGAGTGCTGAATGTTTTGGATTTTCTGTAAAGTATTCTCGACTGCAGGTGCTGCCCTTCGCAAATGCATGCATGGACACACAGCATATACACACAGCTTCACAGCGAGAGAGGATTGGGGGGGGCGGACGCTGTCACAGTTTTGAAAAAGGCTTCCCGTGGTTAGACATGCTTGGGAATGACATTCTGGTTCACTGCATGGAGGAGTCGGACAAAGAGCGGTGTCTGTGAGCCGCCTTTCACAAACTACAGTAATATCCAAAAGCAACAAAATACAGTCACTATTAAAGCCTATATACTGTATATGTAGTACATGGCTGGAAAAAAAGGGGGTTTAATTCATGGTTTGATTCCTCTGGAAGCACATACTTGATGACTTTGTTATCCTGAGGTCATTACACCCCATCGCCCAGAACATGGCGTAACCCGCTTCTCTTGACACGGCTCCGAGTTCACAAGAGACAAAACCAATTAATTAACAAGCAAGTGTTGGCGGACACATTTGCTGAGGCTTAGGTCACCACCGCCACCGCCAGCAACCACGCCAAATATGCCACACAGGGATGTTAACACCTAAAAACAAGAGTCTGTGTCGTAGGTTAGCCGAGGTTCTTTTTAATGTGGGAACAGGCTCTGACGAGTCCGGTGCGACCTTTTGTTCGTGGCTAATGAACAACACTAACCGGTGTGAGAATGGAAAGGCGGCAGCTACAAACGAGACAGATTAGCATGAAAACAAAACAGGTTTGCCACTTTGGTTTAGCATCAAGGCAGTGATCGGCATGACGACAGCAAAGTTTGTGTCGTTTTGCTAGAAGACTTTGTGGGTTCGTTAGCAACAAGATGGTCACTAAAACCATAGCATTTCAGTATGGTAATGGTAATGGTTTTATTTCATTTGAACATGCATCAGATTACAATTGAATGCATCACATAATCAGTTGACAGTTCCACATGTCCAAAAGGAGTAGGAAGAAGCAAAGCTTATTAAATCCTACCCCTCCATCTGGTACTTTTACAATCAGTAACTGTTACATTTGTTCACTTCCTGCTTTCCTTTTTTTTGTTTTTGTTTTAATTTTAATTTTTTCACGTACCGAAGTACAAGGTGATATGAGCATCCAATGACATAATGGGTACCATAGTAAGTGTCAATATAGTGATATATATAGCACATCATGACTGGTTCAAGACTCTTCATCCTTGTATTTAGCAAACTAAATTCTTGGAAAATCTAACAACTCAATCCAAAGGGTCAAAAAAAATGAGCAGTGTAGGCCCCCTTTAAATAATAAAATAATCATCATTTTCCCAATCGATGAATCTGTCGATTAATTAGTCTAAATCACTGGCAACAAGAGTGATTAGAGTGACAGTTACTCATGGTGTCAACTTACAAAGAAAGCTAACATCATCACGCAGCAGCTTAACACTTCAAAGGTATGTCTAAGAAATATACAAACATGTACCAATACAGACTCCAAATTGTCCATAGGTATGAATGCGAGTGTGAATGGTTGTTTGTCTATATGTGCCCTGTGATTGGCTGGCCACCAGTCCAGGGTGTACCCCGCCTCTCACCTAAAGACAGCTGGGATAGGCTCCAGCACCATCCACGACCCTTGTGAGGATAAGCGGTCGAAAATGAATGAATGAATATTAGTTACCGTCATTTCCTGAGGACCATCTAGCCAATCACGACAAGCTTGTCAACGGAAGTCATCGGAAGTCGCAGCAGGTTATTACTCAACAGAACAGTCTCACAGACTCACTGTGTCATCTTAAAAAGAAAGCTAACATCATCACGCAGCAGCTTAACACTTCAAAGGTATGTCTAAGAAATATATAAACATGTACCAATACAGACTCCAAATTGTCCATAGGTATGAATGTGAGTGTGAATGGTTGTTTGTCTATATGTGACCTATGATTGGCTGGCGACCGGTCCAGGGTGTACCCCGCCTCTCGCCCAAAGACAGCTGGGATAGGCTCCAGCACCATCCACGACGCTTGTGAGGATAAGCAGTAGAAAATGAATGAATGAATGAATGAATATTAGTTACCGTCATTTCCTGAGGACCATCTAGCCAATCACGACGAGCTTGTCAACACATCGGAAGTAGCAGCAGGCCATTACTCAACAGAACAGTCACTCACAGTGTCATCTTACAAAGAAAGCTAACATCATCACACAGCAGCTTAACACTTCAAAGGTATGTCTAAGAAATATACAAACATGTACCAATACAGACTCCAAATTGTCCATAGGTATGAATGTGAGTGTGAATGGTTGTTCGGTCCAGGGTGTACCCCGCCTCTCGACCAAAGATAGCTGGGATAGGCTCCAGCACCACCCGCGACCCTCGTGAGGATAAGCGGTAAAAAAATGAATGAATGAAATATAAGGGCTTTTTGGTGATTTCTGAGCTACTTGGATACAGAATTCTTTTTTGCTACCACCCTCCGACCAAAACATGTAGCCTACTAAACTGGCCTTGGCGCCCAAGGACGTGTTGAGTGCTGTGCTAATGTGTCCTTCTTGTGTGTCATCATAAACATCTAATGTATTTGGCTCCTCTTGTGGAAGGACACAAACATACTAAGTGTGTGAATGTCTCCTGCATCTGGACTAAGCCTGGTTTTGTTTCTCTTCTCTGCTGCCTACCCCCCCTTTTCTTTCCTCCCACCTCCCTTGTGCACCTCCCTCCATGTGTTTTTGCCCTCCGTCCCTCCCTCCCTCTCTCTCTCTCTCTCTCTCTCTCTCTCTCTCTCTCTCTCGCTCTTTCTTTGCTACTGTCTGATCAGGTTTGAGGGCAAGCAGCTAGAAGTGCCGCAGCCACCAGTGTGTTGGGCTGTCTCTGGTTTGGTCGTGGACTTTCTCACATTGCGGCAGCCAGCACACACTCATACGGAAGTACCCCCCCTTCCCTCCCTAACTCCCTCCTCCACACCACACCACTCCACTCCCTCCCTCCCACTTTGGCACTTACAAATCCACACACTCTGCAAAGGAAGAAGCAGTGCGTGCTTGTGCGGGTGCTGCCGTGCGGACTTGTCCAGCGTGGAAGGCGGGGGGCGCGGAGCGGCGGCAGGCCCTCTCTTCTGACCATGCCAGTGTGGGGGGGGAGGCTGAAGCGCTGTCTGCCTCTCAGCCTCCGGAGCTACAGTCCTGTCCTGCTGCTTGTGCTGCTGCTTGGAAGCTTCTCTCTGCACACGCCGGTGCAAGGTAAGAACCTTCTACTGTTAGGCTGTGAACTTCTGCAACACTCATTCTTTGATTTTTATTTTGAAATTTGCTAATATCATGACTTTATTTGTATGAATCACAAGCATCATTATTTGGATTCATGCATTTAAATGCAAAGGTGTGTATGTGTGTTACGTGATAGTGGAGCGACACTGTCAAAACGCATCAGCCGCTTTTGTCCGTGACCATGTTTGGTATCTGCAGTGTGATTGGCGAGGTGTCACATGGCTGACTGTCTCTTATCTTGTTGTGTTGCTATGTTATCAAGCTTTTTATTGCTTTGGTTTCGGGTTGGTAGCTGGCTGAATTATGCAACAACTTTTGGAATGCGTCTTAGTACAACTTTTAGTAAGATTTTAGACAATTTCCTTCCAAGGTGGTTTTGGTTTTTGTTTGACGGGGGTACCCTGCTGTGCAGTCACACTATGTGCTGAATTTGAATTGTTGTGGTGTAAAATAATTAATAAAGAACAAAAAACGTTCCCGGTCCCAAACATTTTGCGATGGTGTCACATTCCAAGAACCAGGCCCATCATTTGCCCCGGGTGGTGGTCCATGCCTGGTGGGATGTCCCAGGCAACTGGCGTTATACGGCTGCATCTAGGACGTGTTTTTCAGGCAAGGGGGCGGGGGGGGGGCAATCTGGCCAGGATGCAACAATTAGGGTGGTGCCAAATTACTAAAGCAGCAAAAACACTTCATGTCCCAAGAGCCAGACTAGAGCACCAGGTGGCCCAAGTTCCTGTCCTGGACTGGAAAATTATAGTTGACCCTAAAGATGGTGTTGAAGGATAGATTCTGGTTCTGCGAGGAGAACTGTCTTTTGACCCCGACCTGTATATGGATCAGTCAGAGATTTGTTGAGAGTTGCCACTTCCAGAACATGTGTTGCCTTCAGGATTTCTACTGACGTAGACATGAAATAACACCACACTTATACACTCTATATATATATATATATATATATATACACTATTATCGTTTGTATACAACCGCATGGGCATAACGGACGACTGCCGCTAGCATAGCAAGCTAGTGAACTAAGTAGTTAGCTTCTCCAATTTACTTATTCTAAACTTACCACTTCCACACTGAATGAGAGGAGTACCTTTTTATCATTTGATCTCAGCCACGGCATGTCTCAGCCAATCTCCATGCAGTGTGAAAGGTAATATCGTTGATCGTCATGTCTCATAGTATTACCGATACCTCGTTACCAGAATACTACATATAAAACATATTTTTTGACTAATAATACGCCAATATCAACCACAAAGCAGCACATTGTAAGGATATGCGGTCGAAAATGAATGAATGAATATTAGTTACCGTAATTTCCTGAGGACCATCTAGCCAATCACGACGAGCTTGTCAACCCATCGGAAGTAGCAGCAGGTCATTACTCAACAGAACAGTCGGACTCACGGTGTCATCTTACAAAGAAAGCTAAAATCATCACGCAGCAGCTTAACACTTCAAAGGTATGTCTAAGAAATATACAAACGTGTACCAATACAGACTCCAAATTGAGTGATATTGTAATAATAAATATGGTTGGTAAAATATAAGGGGCTGAACAGTGTTTGAGTGGAAAGCACGCAGACCTCACAGTTAGGAGACCCTGGTTCAATTCCACCATCGGGCATCCCCGTGCATGCGTGGGTTTTCTCCGGCTTCCTCCCACATTCCAAAAACATGCTAGGTTAATTAGCGACTCCAAATTGTCCATAGGTATGAATGTGAGTGTGAATGGTTGTTTGTATATATGTGCCCTGGGATTGGCTGGCCACCAGTCCAGGGTATACCACGCGTCTAGGCTCTAGCACCCGCCGCAACCCTTGTGAGGATACGCAGTCGAAAATGAATGAATGAATGAATATTAGTTACCGTATGTTTAAGAAATATACAAACATGTACCAATACAGACTCCAAATTGTCCATAGGTATCAACGTGAGTGTGAATGGTTGTTTGATTATACATATGTGCCCTGTGATTGGATGGCGACCAGTCCAGGGTGTACCCCGCCTCTCGCCCGAAGACGGCTGGGATAGGCTCCAGCACCACCCGTGAACTTTGTGAGGGTTTCCATCTGCTTTCCATTGATTTTATGGTACACCTGTTAGGTGCATTATCATCCCACTGTAAGATTCCCAAACGGACTGAAGGATAATGTGTGAGTTCTTAAAGCTGTCGGGGCGAGTGATGGCGTCTGGCTTTATTTTCCTTTTCTCTCTCTTTTTTTTTTGGTGAAGTTTTGTTCTATTTAAAGTGATGGGGGGGGGGGGTTGTTTCAGCCGGGAGCTCTGAAGTGCATCCAGCTCGGGCTCACCATAGCTCATACCGTGCGCCGAGGTCGTCCTGCGACCTTTCAGCCGCACGTCATTCCCCCGCCACTCGTTCATCTCTGCTGTCACACTCGGTTTAGAGTCGGCTTTCGCTCCTGTGCTGCCATCGGGTGAGTGGCTTTGAAAGCCGTGACCGTCTGAGCATTCGCAACACACACACACACATACACACACTCACAAGGACGCAAACATACAAAGTGTGTGAATGTTTCTGATTCATGCGAACACTGACTGCTCTGTCCAAGAATCCAAAGAACAGCTGCCAAAGACTGAGACGTATGTGAAGGCTGACATCAAGCTGAACCCTAGCCAAGTTTTTCTTCTTCACGTTCTTGAATCATTGGCACTATTTTGTTTTCTTTAAAAAAAAATAAATAAACAGATTTGTATAGAATCCTGGAAGACTCACAAAAATTGTAGTAAGCGTACATGTCCTAATATTCGTCATGCTTTAAAACAATTTGGAGCACATCTCAAACACGCGGCCCTCGGGCCAAATGTGGCCCACAGGACACTAGTTTGAGGCCACCGTCTTGATATGAAAGTTTAATGTTAGTACGGCCCGCGCAAGTTTGATATGGATGCTGTATGGTATCATGTACCCAGAAAAATTATTACGTTTGATTAATGTTCATGTTAAAGGTTAAATAACTGTTAATAGTTATCCTCCCTATCCGTGTGGAAGTGGTAAGTTTTTGGCTATTTAAATTTAAAGGAAATAACTTGAAGGCTACCGTTTAGGTCGCTAGCTCTCTAGTTTGCGAGTTAGCATGTGTCTCAAGACCCTGCAGTTGCGCAATATGTTGTAAATAAAAATAGTATAAATGTGACTATAGTCGTGTTTTGTCATGTCTACAGGGCTCTAATAATGCTTTGTTCATTTTAATCTGAAAAAAAATAATTTGTCTACCCACCAACTATATGTGGTTTCTTAAGTTTTTATTATTTGTCATTTTACTATTATTATTGTATTTATTTATTTATTACTGATTGATTTTCTTTATTCTTGATTTATTTATTTATTTTTCATTTTATTTTGTGAAGAAAAATAAAAATTAAGATATTTGAGAACAGTGGAATGTTTTATCAGAACTTTTCTTGTAGAAAATTGGAACCAAAGCAAAGTTTTTAAATTTTTTTTGTTTTTAATAAATTTGTTTTTTTTTTTTTTTTGGAAAACCTGATGCGGCCCAGTCTCACCCAGACCCTAGCTCCAGTGCCCCCCAAGTAAATAGAGTTTGAGACCCCTGCGCTAGAGTGATTGATTGAAGCAGCCACAGGCTCATTGAGTCATTCATTGGTCGACTTGAGGATGATGGATGTTTGCTGGTAACGGATCCAGCTTGGAGTGGGAAGAAAGGAGATGGAGCTGGTAGAGAGTCTTTTAACCAAAGTCTATTGTCATCCCTTATTGTCTTCATTTCAATGGAGCAGCATGATGATGGTTTGTTGGCCTGCTAGTGATGTATGGTCAGCCTATATAGCCTGGTTTCCACCGAGTGTGTTTTCACATGACTGTATGCATTTGATTGTGCTAGCTAACGCTTCTATACTCTTGACCTGCAAGACGAAAACGGGGGGAAATTGTGTTGCCTGTGCTATTTTCAAGACACATTTTGATTGACTTGAAATTTCTCACACAGCATAATTTACAGTCATGTGAAACATTTAGGACACCCCATGTTTTTGTATTTAAACTTGCTTGTGTTGTCTATATGTGCCCTGTGATTGGCTGGCGACCAGTCCAGGGTGTACCCCGCCTCTCGCCCGAAGACAGCTGGGATAGGCTCCAGCACCCCCGCAACCCTCATGAGGAAAAAGCGGTAGAAAATGAATGAATGAATGAACTTTCTTGTATTGTCTATATGTGCCCTATGATTGGTTGGCGACCAGTCCAGGGTGTACCCTGCTTCTCGCCTGAAGACAGCTGGGATAGGCTCCAGCACCCCCGCGACCCTCGTGAGCATAAGCGGTAGAAAATTAATGAATGAATGTATTGTCTATATGTGACCTGTGATTGGCTAGCGACCAGTCCAGGGTGTACCCCGCCTCTCGCCCAAAGACAGCTGGGATAGGCTCCAGCATCCCCGTGACCCTCGTGAGGATAAGCGGTAGAAAATTAATGAATGAATGAATGTATTGTCTATATGTGCCCTGTGATTGGCTGGCGACCAGTCCAAGGTGTACCCCGCCTCTCGCCTGAAGACAGCTGGGATAGGCTCCAGCACCCCAGTGACCCTCGTGAGGAAAAGCGGTGGAAAATGAATGAATGAATGTATTGTCTATATGCGACCTGTGATTGGCTGGCCACCAGTCCAAGGTGTACCCCGCCTCTCGCCCGAAGACAGCTGGGATAGGCTCCAGCACCCCCGCAACCCTCGTGAGGATAAGCGGTAGAAAATGAATGAATGAAAGAACTTGCTTGTATTACTGCTTCAAGTGTTGTGTCTTTCCACCAAAGAAGTACAGGACGATGCGTTCACTGTCAGTGAAGGAGAAATGATGATACACACTATATTAAACACACACACACACACACGTCTCTCGTCACCCACCACCTACACCGGGGCTGCAGCCTTCAGTAGCGTGACTTCTGGGAAGCGAGGAGTGATAGCTTACATTTCATTGTCCTTGCTTGGGAACGAAGCGGCGCTGTATCGTTTTTCACGGCCAAAGCTCTCTTCGCCAGTTGCTCTGCTTTTGTCACCGCTAACGAGATCTCGCTGGCACCCCCCCCCCCTCCGTCTAAGAATGTGGGGGGTTTATTTGTTTGAGCGCCACTCCGCATTTTGCCAAAATAACTGCACAATCACCCACACGTTGTTGTTTTGACACCCATGTGTGCTGCAGTCAGCTCTCGTTCTACTAATCTGTGATCATTAAGTCTTTTTTTTGCAAAGCGGAGGCATTTAGCAGATGTCACATTTCATCAAAGGCTCTATTTGGATTTGGCAGTCATATCATTAAATATGTCGTTTTTTTCCGAGGAGACACAGGTGAAGAATGTGTCTATGCAAAACGTCCTGTCGAGCTGCTGTGGTTGCAAAGTGACACCTCTTTAGAAGCGTTGATCTGCTGGCTGTGGATCACAATAGAGAAGGCGAGTTGTCGGTGCCGAGCGCTGAAAACAAGCCAAAGTCGACCCCGAAAAAGGAAACGAGAAGAGTTTGTGGTGTCTTACATCCTGTAATTGATACATATTCCCTGACCACTACTGTATAGTAAGTATAACTGGATATGCTTTTGAGTAGTCAGCGTACAGCTTGTATTGCAGTATAGCTTTGAGTCAACACAATTGTCTAAAAAGATGGCAGCACATGGGAGTAATCCTGTCTTTCAAAAAGTCAATTTGGAGTTGCCAATTAACCTAGCATGTTTTTGGATTGTGGGAGGAAGCCAGAGAAAACCCACGCATGCACGGGTGGAATTGAACCCATGTCTCCTAACTGTGAGATCTGCGTGCTAGCCACTCGACCACTGTGCAGCCCCTTATATTTCACCAACCATATTTATTATTACAATATCACTCAATTTGGAGTCTGTATTGGTACATGTTTGTATATTTCTTAGACATACCTTTGCAGTGTTAAGCTGCTGCGTGATGATTTTAGTTTTCTTTGTAAGATGACACCGTGAGTAATGACCTGCTGCTACCACAGTACCCGGAGAAAACCCACACATGCACGGGGAGAACCTGCCAATAAACAACAGAAGAAGAAAAACACCATGAAGAAGAACGCACCCTGACAACTTTTCGTTTGATGATACCTCAATCGGATTAGGGAAAGGAATATTCCACCCTTGGAAATCTCATATATTCATTCGGATTGGCACTTTTCTTTCGGAATGAGGTGTATACAAAGGTTAGATTCTTTCTGTTTTAGCAAATAACCCGAATGGAATTGGAATATTTGGGTCCATGTAAACGTGGCTATTGTGACACCAGGCATGATTCCCTCATTTGAGTCACAAGTCCAAACACACTTTCAAGATGATGAGTGAAGAGGAAGCTGATGGAGTGGCCAAGTGTGTCTCCCTTAGGCCTGAACCCAACTGAGGACTTGTCAGGCATCCTCAAGCGAAGGAATGAAAGTGGAGTAGCGCAAGGTGTGGAACATGTGGAACATCGCTTGTACAGCTCTGGTGAAGTCTATGCGCTAGATCAGTGATCTTCAACCACTGTGCCGCGGCACACTAGTGTACCTTGAGAAACCGTCAGGTGTGCCGTGAGGAATTATCCAATATCACTTTTTATAATTAACATGTATTAATCATTTGCAAATATTATGTCAATAGCCATTATGTCAATAGTATACATGGACCCAAATATTCCAATTGCATTTGGTTTATTTGCTCAAACGGAAAGAATTGAACAGGGATGGAATATTCCTTTAACCAATCCGATTGAGGTATCTTGTACCCGCTCAAACGGAAAGTTGTCAGGGTGCGATCTTCTTCATGGTGTTTTTCTTCTTCTGTTGTTTATTGGCGGTTGGCAAGCAGCTTTCGTGTGCATTAGCGCCATCTGTGAAACAGAATCTAAACCCTTCTATACTTTATTCACAAGTGCAGTTTTATAAAAAAAAGAAAATATATATCTATATAAAACATGTCCTGAGTTTAATTATAAAATATTAGCAAGAATTAATTTGCTCTTTTCCTGTTTAAATTTATCCCTGGTGCGTTCTTTCAGCGCATGCTCAGATATGACGTAACACGCAGATCCAGACGTTCTTCACTTTTAAAAATGGAGGCCAGGAATCGGCATTGGACTAAGCAAAGTTTGTTTTTGATTCAAACTAAATTTCAAGACTGGACAGACGGAAAACTGTCAATACGGAGTTATTCCAACAAGTGAAAGAAAAACTCGGGGAAAAAGTCGGTATCACGTGATGTTGATGTTTACGTTTTACTGGGCATGCCCTATTGACTATTCTGGTTGATTTTCACGGCGCATGTAGACAAGAGATTGGAATATTCCTTTCTATGGATACCATTGTTTCCTGAAAGGTCATTCGGAAAGAGAAAAAGTGGTCATGTAAAAACATGGCTACTGTGGAGTGTCTGTGGTGTAAAGACTGGCATAGCAATGTAATATTGGTCCGTGTGGCAACACCTACCTTGTTCCTCCGATAGACTTATCGATGCACGTGTGAGGTCATGGTGACATTTTGTAACATTTTTGGTTAGTGGTGTGCCACAAGATTTTTCCAATGTAAAAAAAACGTACCGTGGCTCAAAAAAGGTTGAAAAACACTCCGCTAGATGACAAACACCAAACATCCACACCAAAGACACCATTTGGACCTGTGCAGTGTGGTGTGTATTCTTTTGTGGTGCCAGCCATTTAGACTAAAATGGTGGACCATCATTTGGACACTTTTTCAGTGGACGACTACTTTCTATAATATTATTCCTTGATAAAATGCTTGCTGTAATGTACTCACTTTTGTGAGTGACTGTGTATGCTCAGTTGGGAGGCATCCATTGATTCAGACCATGGAGAGTGAAATCAAACCCTATAATATTGAACTTGAGCAAGTGGTTTCAGCTCATTTCTAGATGTCACTATGCCCACTTCGAGTCAAATGGCTTTGCAATCATATGCCGTGATATGAACCTAATTGTTTGTCCAGATGGGTGTGTGTGTTTAATGCATGTGTGTGTGTTTAATGCATGTGTGTGTGTTTGCAACAGGGCAAGCTGACAGCGTGTTTGTCCAATGAGATAGTGCAGAGGAGGCCTGGAGCCAGCGATGGTTGATATGTGCCTCCATTAATGGCGAGATAATCACACACGGTAGACAGCAGGGCACATGCGACTGTAAACACACACATGAACGCACCGCTTATATATGTTTAAAAACCCTGGTGGCATGTGTTCAGTCGTTGCCGTCTGCGCAATCATAAGATATCTTCCCGTTAGGCCACCGCTGTTTATATATACAGTACATGTGTTATAGATGAGAGCAAAGGGACTGCTTAAACAGAGACATCACAGACCAGAGAACTGGGAAATAAACACATCACAGCTGTAATGTTAACATAGTCAGCTTCTGCCTCACACACAGACATACACATGCAAAACGCAAAAATGACCTCACAGCTAGGAGACCAGGGTTCAATTCCACCCTCGGCGATCTCTGTGTGGAGTTTGCATGTTCTCCCCGTGCATGCATGGGTTTTCTGCGGGTACTCCGGTTTCCTCCCACATTCCAAAAACATGCTAGGTTAATTGGCGACTCCAAATTGTCCATAGGTATGAATGTGAGTGTGAATGGTTGTTTGTCTATATGTGCCCTGTGATTGATTGGCGACCAGTCCAGGGTGTACCCCGCCTCTATCACCCGCCGCAACCCTTGTGAGGATAAGCGGTCGAAAATGAATGAATGAATGAATATTAGTTACAGTCATTTCCTGACAATCTAGCCCAGGGGTCGGGAACCTTTTTGGCTAAGAGAGCCATGAAGGCCAGATATTTTAAAATGTGTATCTGTGAGAGCCATATACATTTTTTTAAACATTGAATGCAATAAAATGTGTGCATTTGTATGTAAGACCAACAGTTTTAGATATAATGGGCTCTAATTACGTAGACCAGGCACACTACCCCACGCCAATGGGGTGTGGCCAGCACACTTTCGTGAGCAGCGCAGTGTCCAATAATAAATCAAATACTTGCTGCCATTAATGCAACTTCTGCTGCTGCATAGTTTTGAACCGTATTCAGTACACATATTTCATTCTTTTGGCCATCTTCGTCAAAAGGCTTGGTTCTGCAGCTTTAGCTATTTGACTAAAGGAGGAAAGTTTACATTTACATGTTTTTTTTACATCTCAATGACCGAGGTAGACTACCGCATTACCCAGTAATAATCAAGTTTTTGTGTTTGACCTGGAAAATATCATCAAGAAAGATGGATATGGTCGGCCATATTGCAGTAGAAAATAGATGGACGAATTAAAATGCATAAGAAAGAAATTATTTTTAATATTATTTTTAACAGTGATTTCTGTGATGTTTATTTTAAAATGTTAGCAAACATAAATTTTTATTGTGGTAAATGCTTGAGAGCCAGATACAGTCATCAAAAGAGCCCTACCTGGCTCCCGAGCCATAGGTTCCCTACCTCTGATCTAGCCAATCACAACGAGCTTGTCAACCCATCGGAAGTCGCAACAGGTCGGACTCACAGTGTCATCTTACAAAGAAAGCTAACATCATCACGCAGCAGCTTAACACTTCAAATGTACGTATGTCTAAGAAATATACAAACATGTACCAATACAGACTCCAAATTGTCCATAGGTATGAATGTGAGTGTGAATGGTTGTTTGTCTATATGTGCCCTGTGATTGGCTGGCCATCAGTTCAGGGTGTACCCCGCCTCTCACCTGAAGACAGCTGGGATAGGCTCCAGCACCCCCGCGACCCTCGTGAGGAAAAAGCAGTAGAAAATTATTGAAATGGGAAATACAGCTGGAATAGGTGCAGATTCTGGAAAATCTAAAATGTTTTCTGTGTGCGTTATTGCGTGTAGCTGCTCTATCGGAGTCCACAAGTCAATCCAAAGGGTCAAAAAATGAGCCCCTTTTAAATAATGAAATAATCATCATTTTCCCAATCGATTAATCTGTCGATTAATTAGTCTAAATAACTGGCAACTTTGTCCTATAAACAGTACTCAGAGCATTTAACATTATTATTATTATTATTATTATTATTATTATTATTATTATTATTATTATTATTATTATTATTATTATTATTATTATTATTATTATTATTATTATTATTATTATTATTATAAAGATTCAGGATTGAAATGAAAGCAGGGGGATAAAGTATAACTGTATAAGGTTCCTAAAATATTGTGACAGGTCAGTAACACTCAATAGGTTATTACTTAGGTCTATAAATAATTTGTTTTAATTGTGCAATAAATGTTTTAGAATAAAAATAATTTTGAAAATAATATTTACAAAAATTAATCATATTTTTTCAATGACCTCTCATGGCCCACCTGCAGTACCACCACGGCCCACACTTTGGGAATCACTGCAATCACTGGAATTCCAAAGCTATCTATTCATATATCCATCCATTGTACAAAATACAGCAGACCTTTTTGGTCTTTTTCTAGAAGTTTCATTGAAAAAGAGAATAAATTGAGTCGTCTCATAAAGTGTGTGCGGTGCTTCTTGCAAAAAAAAAATAAAAAAAATTCCCACCTCTTATCTCGAGGTCGGAGCAGATAAATGGCAGCAGTGTTTGTTTTGGAAGCATCAGGGACACGACTCTGTATTATTACAAATAATCTCTCCAAAGAGAAAGTAGTGTCGAGGTGCTCTGAAAGCAGTTCAGGTCAGAAATCATCAACAATTTAGCTTTTTTTTTTATTTCAGTATCTTTGCTTTCCCTTGCATCAGAAAATATTGTGGAAATAGTTTATTATGGATCAATAAGGTTTCTATGGAAAATAAATGTACTCCTTGAAGGCCGTAAATAGATGCAGCCATGTGTATGTTGAGTGGGGTGTACATGATGGATAATGTTTCATTTGGGTTTTCAAACACACCCCCCCCCCCCGCCCTGTTTTTAGCGTTCTTAACAGTACCTGCAGTGTGATTTGTTTCTAGTTACATGAAATAAATTATACACACGTTGAGTATTTGCACTGTGGAAATGAATTGTCAACCGGTGTTCATTCTTTCAGATACTAAATTTGCTGCGACGCACCATTGGTCAAGAGGGTGTGTGTATATGTGTGTGTATGTGTGTGTGTCTATTGTTTGTCAGCATGATTTTTGCATGCCACCATGGAACAATGTGTCACATGATGGTATCACGGGAATAGAATGTCCCATATGGTAAAAATAGCAGGCGAGTGTGAATGTGGCAGTGAGTATTCAGCACGCTTTATTACTATATGATGGAGGTAGGTGGGGTTGAGGGGGCGGGGTGGGGGGGTAGGGGGGCGACTTATTTATGCACCAATTGCATTCAATCATAAATGTTACTCCAACTCGGTGTCAGACATAAGGCGGTATAAAATAGTGAGCAGTATAAATCTGCAAGATGATCCACGAATACCCGGTTTCGTCTTTGCCGGACTTTTTTGTCCTCTCTGTGGAAGTTCAAACGTGATCGGAATGTTTTTTTTTTACTATGTCACGGATGTCATTGTTTAACAATCTGCGATGAACACATTTTGTTCAATTTCGATAACGTAATGCCATTTTTCCTCATTTTCATTTTGATAATTTTGTCATTTAAAAAAAAGTTTCAGTTGAAATTACTGTATTTTTTTGAATCTTTGACACCCAATCATAAACTAGTGGTTCTCATTAGTCTCCACCCCCTCCTGATTTTGAAATACTAGAGAAACTGGTAATATGTACGTATTTATCTGTACTGTACAGATTGTACTTGAAACTGAAACCAGAATAATGCATCAAAACGTTGAGTACTGTAAATGTGTACATGTTGGCAGATCTGCACTAACATTGAAACTAATCAGTATGAAATCAATGAGGGCAGATGTTTTGGTTTAAATCATCATAATACTGCAAAATACTGTATAAGTATTACATGTTATCATCAGTGTACTTGGGTCTTTCATGATCACAGCATGCGTATCAAATGATAAAACGCTGTTAAATGGTTTTTTTTGGAGGGCTTTGTCGTCGGAATTGGTGTGTCCAAATGACGTGTATTGTTAGCTAGCTCACATTAACTCGTTTTTTTTGCATAATAATGCACAGAAAATGGTAATGGTAATGGTTTTATTTCATTTGAACATGCATCAGATTACAATTGAATGCATCACATAATCAGTTCACAGTTCCACATGTCCAAAAGGAGTAGGAAGAAGCAAAGTTTATTAAATCCTACCCCTCCATCTGGTACTTATACAATCAGTAACTGTTACATTTGTTCACTTCCTGCTTTCATAATATAGTTTTAGGTTTTTTTGTGTTTTGTTTTTTTTAATTTTTGTCACGTACCCAAGTACAAGGTGATATGACCATCCAATGACATAATGGTTACCATAGTAACCGTCAATATAGTGATATATATAGCACATCATGACTGGTTCAAGACTCTTCATCCTTGTATTTAGCAAACATCAACTGCTTGTATTGTTTCTCGAATTGGCTCATCGTTGTGCATTGTTTGAGGGTCTTACTCAATCCATTCCATAGTTTGATTCCACATACTGAAATGCTATGGCTTTTTAACGTAGTCCTAGCATATAAGTGTTTCAAATGTACTTCTTCCCTGAGATCATATTTATCTTCTCTTGTAGAGAAGTATTGGATGACATTTTTAGCTAATAGTTTTTTTTTAGCCTTATGCATCATTTTATTTTTTTATTTGATTTTTTATTTTTATTTTTTATGTATTATTTTAGTTGTTTGAAGATGAACTATATCAGCAAGTTGAAGTATTTGTGATTTTAGAAATAAGGAGTTAGTATGTTCTCTGTAGGCGGCATTATGAATTATCCTTACTGACCTTTTTTGCAGTACATTTAGTGAGTGAAGATTGCTTTTATAGTTATTAGCCCATATTTAAGGGAAATAAATATGTGGATTTTGAATGATGGACAAAAATCCTTAAAAGTCCTGTATATGGGTAAAAGGACCAACCAACTTCAAATATACTTCAGAATATGACACTTATGTACTTTATTCTTCTGCTGGTTGGCCTCTAATTGATATGACATGCACATCACTTTCGTCCAATCACATTCAATCTTTTCCACAGAGTTTATGCAGTTTCCATTCCACTTATTTCCTCCAAACTATCCATTAAGCGTACCAAATTAGTTTGGCTTGAGGCATAAACAGCCCCTGCTTGCTGATCGATGGTCAGGCGGCCTTCATTTTCTACACTTGACGTAGTATTTGATTAGCTTGTCGTCCTGTTCATGTGGCAACACATTATTCAATTCCTGAATGTAGTCGGCCTAATCCATTGTATCGCAATGAAGTGATCAGATATTAGCCGAGTGGAATGGGGGGGCGCTAGTCAAATAATCACAAAAGGAGTCAGTCTCAGCGACGGATACCAAAATGAATCATAGAAATGTCTTACATGTTATTTGAGTGGCCGTGAAAACAGTCGGGCGACTCGCCAAAGTAAACTATGTGTGTGTGTGTGTGTGTGTGTGTGTGTGTGTGGGAATGGCTGCAGTAGTAGACACTTCAGAATAGGATTGAGTTTCACATCTGCGGACACAGTTGGCCGATAGCTGTTTTCTTCAGGACCGTGAATGTTGAAGGCTGAGAGATCTCATGTCTGATTTGTGGTCAGGTAAAAACAATTTAGGACCTTTTGTACGCCAAATATGTTCCAGCAGACACACACACAATCACACTCACACACACACACACACACACACACACACTCAATTCAGTAGAGACAATAAATACGTAAGTCAAGGAATGACGTAAATGGATTTTCTCAGGAAGAAGATTACAATCAACAGTTTAGAACAGGGGTGGGCAAACTAAGGCCCACAAGCTACATCCGTCCCGTCAAGTGTTAAATACGGCCTACCCGTTCTTTCCAAACATACAACCTGGCATCATGGCTTGATGGTTTAGGTAGCTTTTTTTAAAATACAGGTCGGGCTGCACGGTGGTCGAGTGGTTAACACGCAGACCTCACAGCTAGGAGACCCGGGTTCAATTCCACCATCGGCCATCTCTGTGTGGAGTTTGCATGTTCTCCCCGTGCATGCGTGGGTTTTCTCCGGGTACTCCGGTTTCCTCCCACATTCCAAAAACATGCTAGGTTAATTAGCGACTCCAAATTGTCCATAGGTATGAATGTGAGTGTGAATGGTTGTTTGTCTATATGTGCCCTGTGATTGGCTGGTCACCATTCCAGGGTATACCCCGCCTCTAGGCTCTAGCACCCGCCGCAACTCTTGTGAGGATAAGCGGTCGAAAATGAATGAATGAATATTAGTTGAGGACCATCTAGCCAATCACGACGAGCTTGTCAACTCATCGGAAGTAGCAGCAGGTCATTGCTCAACAGAACAGTCGGACTCACGGTGTCATCTTACAAAGAAAGCTAACATCATCACGCAGCAGCTTAACACTTCAATGGTAAGAAATATACAAACATGTACCAATACAGACTCCAAATTGTCCATAGGTATGAATGTGAGTGTGAATGGTTGTTTGTCTATATGTGCCCTGTGATTGGCTGGCCACTAGTACGGGGTGTACCCCGCCTCTCGCCCGAAGACAGCTGGGATAGGCTCCAGCGCCCCCCTTGTGAGGAAAAAGGGAAAAAGCGGTAGAAAATGAATGAATGAACCCCCAATGACACGTTTTGTCCGCCATCGATTCTGCTCTCCCTTAAGGTAAACTCTCTCAAAAATTCTCATTTTCTCTGATTATATCTCATATTTGGTAATATGAATGTAATATAAATTCACATATCATAGTTGGGTCTGGAACCAATTAACCGCGTTAAATACTTTTATTTAACGTACAGACCATTATCCAACACACTTATTAACAGACATTGAAAAACTATGTTGTTTTGCTGCATGCTTTGAATGGGAAAAAGTGGACAAATATAAACATTTCAAATCGAATCTTAATATAAAGGATTAAATTAGTTTGTGTTAAGATCAATGTAGGATCGGTGTTGGCTTGTATTTTGCCATTTTAGGCTAGTTTAGAGGGATGACAACTCTTAAAATGTTACTTTACATTACACAGTCAAAATGGCTGAAACATTGAAGGTCATCTAATTTCCCCCAAGGGTGTCTTAAGGGTTTTAATAATGCTTATCACACCGCTTTAGATCTTGGCCAAAAGTTGTATCAGGACGGACCAGTCCGACTCCCCAAAGTCGTTAGACATTCCAGTAGACGCGTGATGTTTTTGCTCATCGGTGCACTGACGTGAAGAACATAAAGAGGAGCGTGAAGATAAGAAGTGGGCATTAGTAGTACATGAAACCTTCCACGTCTGTCTCCCCCCCCCCCATGCAGCGAAGGCTCTGTCAAACACGGAGAAGATGAACAACCACTTAGAGGCAAAAGAAAGGATGACGGCGAAGAGGAAGGAGTGGAAATGAGTGGAAAGGGGGGAGGCAGGTAGTGTTTACACTAAGCTGGATGAAAGGCTTTATTTGACACGAGCACAATGACTGATGAATACGCTTTTCTCTCGGGCCTTTCCATCTCAATCTGCCGTCTCCGTCGTGTTACTCAAACCCAACATCCCTGTTCCTCACCTCTTCTGTCTTTTTTTTTTTTAAGCTTGTACTCTGCACAAAGCCCCATGTGTTGAAAAGAGGCCTTTACGCTTTTGGGGGTCTGTGCGTTGTTAATTGCGTGTTGACAGTGGCCCCTATATCCTGCCATCAGGCCTCAAAGACCCATTGGGGGGACCTGAAGGCTCCTAATGGCATGTGAAAGGCAACTTGAGTGAAAGAGCTTGAAACAATTATGGTGTCGTACAAGCACCTGGAGGTTGGGACTCTCACGGTGCACGGTATTTAGCTTCACATATATAATAATGTGTTAGCGACCCCAGGATGCGGAGAAGAAGACCCAATTGCAGGTCAAAATGTATTTAATGCAGATGCTATGCAGAAGAACAACTCATTAGCATGTCCAACAGAAAAAACGACAATGACCCAACAACCAAAGGAGCGCGCACCTGAACTAAATTGGTATCACTGAAAATGGGAAACAGGTGCGGGAGATAATGCAAAGCAACGGAAAACAGAACAGAGCAACACAGGAAGTGAATACAAAATAAGGGCATGAACCAGGAACTAAGGCAGAAAAGGAAACTAAAACAGCTGTCACAAGGGGGTAACGCCCACATCGTGACAGTCACAAGGGGGTAACGCTCACATCGTAGTCACCAACATCACCTACTAGTGTTGGTATTATCTTGGTTTAAGAGGGGACAGAGAGTACAAAAGAATAAACAGTAGTAACACTTGCTTGAAGAGGGTATAGAGAGATAAAAGGACACAGGACAGCAACTTCACCTACTAGTGTTGGTATTATCTTGGTTTAAGAGGGGACAGAGAGCAGAAAGAACAAACAGTATTTTACCTGCTTGAAGAAGGTATAGCGAGATGAAAGGACACAGGACAGCAACTTCACCTACTAGTGTTGGTATTATCCTGGTTTAAGAGGGGACAGAGAGTACAAAAGAATAAACAGTAGTAACACTTGTTTGAAGAGGGTATAGAGAGATAAAAGGATACAGAACAGCAACTTCACATACTAGTGTTGGTATGATCTCGGTTTAAGAGGGGACAGAGAGTACAAAAGAACAAACAGTTGTAACACCTGCTTGAAGAGGGTATAGAGAGATACAAGGACACAGGACAGCAACTTCACCTACTAGTGTTGGTATTATATTGGTTTAAGAGGGGACAGAGAGTACAGAAGAACAAGCAGTAGTAACACTTGCTTGAAGAGGGTATAGAGAGATAAAAGGATTCAGGACAGCAACTTCATTTACTAGTGTTGGTATTATCTTGGTTTAAGAGGGGACAGAGAGCAGAAAGAACAAACAGTATTATACCTGCTTGAAGAAGGTATAGCGAGATGAAAGGACACAGGACAGCAACTTCACCTACTAGTGTTGGTATTATATTGGTTTAAGAGGGGACAGAGAGTAGAAAGAACAAACACCTACTTGAAGAGGGTATAGAGAGATAAAATATTAGGACACAGGACAACAACTTCACCAACTACTGTTGGTTTAAGAGGGGACAGACAGACAAAAAAAGAGAAGAATCACTGCAACAATACAAGTGAGCAAAATACACTAGCATCACCTGCTAGTGCTTGTTTTTGCTTGTTTTAAAAGGGGACAAAGCCTTGCTGGCTGGTGACCGGTTCAGGGTGTACCTCGCCTTTCGCCCGAAGACAGCTGTGATAGGCTCCAGCACGCCTGCGACCCTTGTGAGGATAAGCGGCATAGAAAATGCATGTATTGATGAATAAAAGGGGACATACTCTGTAAAGAAAAAGAAAAACGACAAATAACAAAAGCTAAGATTTTGGTTTGAGAGGGGACATAGAGCGACAGAAAACATGGGACAAAAAGTACTAAAATCCACTGTTATTGGTTTCTATTGATTTAAGAGGGGACAGGCTGACAAGCGAGAACCACATTGTGTTTTAACATTTGAGAATGAATGACTAAAAGTGGCAAAAATAAACAAACATGCTCATATTGGTTTATCTCTGGGTGCTGCAGTATTACACTGCATTTTCTCTGTTTTGCTGCAGAGGCCCACAGTCTCCTCTTGGATAAAATTTGTGTCCTTACCACGGCCTATAGAGTATAGTACTAATGTATACACAAAGATGGTTGCAAGGTGCAGGATGGACGCCTCAGACATTTTCACCTCCCACAGTGGCCCACATGTAGTGATGCCGGGCGAGGAAAATAAGAATGTTTTAATGAGGGATGACATGGCTTAGCTTACAGATCCACATGTGTGGGGGGGGTTAAAAGGAGGCCGAAGAAGAGTGCACTAGAAGTGTTAGCGGGCGGGGGGGTACAAAGTGAGAGAAAGGGCAGCAAAGGCCAACGTCTCCTGTGTGCTTCCCTGCAGCTCTGTCACGTCTCATATCGCTCATCCCGTCTCTTCACCCCCCCCTCCTGTTCTTCCTCTCCTTCTTGCTCCAATTGGTTAATTGTGGATGTGACCCCCATTTAAAACCTTGCTCCCCTCATGCTGTTTGGTCAACACCGTTTGTACAAAGGCGGTCATAGAAGAGGGAGGCGATAATGTGAACGATGGATTGTGTTGATATTCCTTCCAAATAAATGCCATTTTGGTTCCGGCGTGATTCCCAATCTGCGGGACGAAAGCTGCTTTTATCCAAGAGAGGAAGCCCTCATGCTCACTTCCCAGCATCTCCGCTCGCAGCTGTTAGGCATCTGCCGGAATGAATGAAAACCCTAAAAGCTACCAAGGAGTGAAACTTCCGTCACCCACCCCCCCTTTCCCCTTCTAACACCCCCACCTCGAGTGACAGGTGCGTCTTTGAAATAGGATAAGTCGGAATACATCAGCTTTGTTCTGCTGGTTTTGGAAGAAAATCTCACGAGTAAGAATGAAGAAACATCTGTTGTGGGAGTGGACGGTGGTATCAGTACAGTATCACTCCTCAGTCTCTTGAGTGTTTTTTCTTATTAAGATTGTACTAAGCTTTGCTTCTTAGTGAAACTTTATAGTAGTGCAGTGCAGATGCAAGAAATAGGAGACTTTTTTGGGGGGGCCACATCCCGTCTAATCCATATTTGGTAACTTTGTTAAAACGATGGGACAAGTGGTTAGCACGCAGGCCTCACAGCTAGGAGGCCCTATTTCGATTCCACGCTCAGCCATCTCTGTGTGGCGTTTGCACGTTCTCCCCGTGCATTGCATGGTTTCCTCCCACATTCCAAAAACATGCTTCATTCATAAAAAAAAAAATGAATGAATGAATATTAGTTAACATCATTTCCTGAGGACCATCTAGCCAATCACAACGAGCTTGTCAACCCATCGGAAGTAGCAGCAGGTCATTGCTCAACAGAACGGTCGGACTCACGGTGTCATCTTACAAAGAAAGCTAACATCATCACGCAGCAGCTTAACACTTCAAAGGTATGTCTAAGAAATATATATGCGTGGGTTTTCTCCGGGTATTGCGGTTTCCTCCCACATTCCAAAAACATGCTAGGTTAATTAGCGACTCCAAATTGTCCATAGGTATGAATGTGAGTGTGAATGGTTGTTTGTCTATATGTGCCCTGTGATTGGCTGGCCACCAGTCCAGTGTGTACCCCGCCTCTCGCCCGAAGACAGCTGGGATAGGCTCCAGCACCCCCGCGACCCTCGTGAGGAAAAGCGGTAGAAAATGAATGAATGAAGTTCGAACTTGGTGTATTTTTCATAGTACTTCCAGTTCAAATTTCACAGCTTCACTCTATTATGGTTTGTCAATTAATAAATCCTGCTGTTTCAAATGGCTTATTTTCTCTTATTATATTTACGATGGGCCGAGTGATTAGCACGCAGGCCTCACAGCTAGGAGACCCTATTTCGATTCCACGCTCAGCCATCTCTGTGTGGAGTTTGCACGTTCTCCCCGTGCATTGCATGGTTTCCTCCCACATTCCAAAAACATGCTAGGTTAATTAGCGACTCCAAATTAGCGACCCCAATCCGATTGAGGTATCATCAAACGAAAAGTTGTCTGGGTGCGTTCTTCTTCGTGGTGTTTTTCTTCTTCTGTTGTTTATTGGCATGTTCTCCCCGTGCATGCATGGGTTTTCTCCGGGTACTGTGGTAGCAGCAGGTCATTACTCAACAGAACAGTCGGACTCACGGTGTCATCTTACAAAGAAAATTAAAATCATCACGCTGCAGCTTAACACTGCAAAGGTATGTCTAAGAAATATACAAACATGTACCAATACAGACTCCAAATTGAGTGATATTGTAATCATAAATATGGTTGGTGAAATATAAGGGGCTGCATAGTGGTCGAGTGGCTAGCACGCAGATCTCACAGTTAGGAGACATGGGTTCAATTCCACCATCGGGCATCCCCGTGCATGCGTGGGTTTTCTCCGGCTTCCTCCCACATTTCAAAAACATGCTCGGTTAATTGGCGACTCCAAATTGTCCATAGGTATGAATGTGAGTGTGAATGGTTGTTTGTCTATATGTGCCCTGTGATTGGCTGGCCACCAGTCCAGGGTGTACCCCAGCTGGGATAGGCTCCAGTAACCCCGCGGCCCTCATGAGTGTAAGCCATAGAAAATGAATGAAAGTAAATTGACCATAAAGCACCTATTCATGATGATAGAAGTATGACTTTCACCAGCTATGACCAATAGTCTAGTACCAGTACTTTATGGTTGAATACAATCCCAGCAGGGCCCACCCCTGCTTTAAAGTCATTTTATGTGTTCCTCCACGATTGAACCTACCGCCTGACACTTTGTAGTCACACCATGATTTCTTTCTTTTCCATTCCACTTCCAACTTTTGTGGAGGTCTATACTCTTTTGCTGCGTTTCTAGTATTATCGGGCTGACTCATGTTATGAGGCTTCATGTCATCTCCTCTGTCTCCTAGGCAACATATTGGACAGCATGCTACTGCGAGCGTCCAGCAAGGACGCGGCGGAGGGCGGGAAGGAGATCGGCGGAAGCACGTCCACGGCTTCCTCGTCTCAGAGGCTCCTTTGGTGTCACTGCTACCACCACTGTCCTGACGACTCCACCAACAACACATGCAGGTACTGTCTCATAGACAGGTGGATTATCCACTATTTTTATTTTTATTTTTATTTTTATTTTTATTTTTATTTTTATTTTTATTTTTATTTTTATTTTTATTTTTATTTTTATTTTTATTTTTATTTTTATTTTTATTTTTATTTTTATTTTTATTTTTATTTTTATTTTTATTTTTATTTTTATTTTTATTTTTATTTTTATTTTTATTTTTATTTTTATTTTAAATAACAACAATGATAGGAGCGGCATGGTGGACGAGTGTAGTGGGTTTTCTCCGGGTACTCCGGTTTCCTCCCACATTCCAAAAACATGCTAGGTTAATTGGCGACTCCAAATTGTCCATAGGTATGAATGTGAGTGTGAATGGTTGTTTGTCTATATGTGCCCTGTGATTGACTGGCCACCAGTCCAGGGTGTACCCCGCCTCTCGCCCGAAGACAGCTGGGATAGGCTCCAGCACCCCCCGCGGGGGGGTTTTAAATTTTAAATTTTAAATTTTAAATTTTAAATTTTAAATTTTAAATTTTAAATTTTAAATTTTAAATTTTAAATTTTAAATTTTAAATTTTAAATTTTAAATTTTAAATTTTAAATTTTAAATTTTAAATTTTAAATTTTAAAAATGCTAAATAAAATATTTAACTATATTAGGAAAGCAGGAAGTGAACAAATGTAACAGTTACTGATTGTAAAAGTACCAGATGGAGGGGTAGGATTTAATAAGCTTTGCTTCTTCCTACTCCTTTTGGACATGTGGAACTGGGAACTGATTATGTGATGCATTCAATTGTAATCTGATGCATGTTCAAATGAAATAAAACCATTACCATTACCATAAATGTGGCTTTCCAGGACTGATGGCTACTGTTTTACCATGGTGGAAGAAGAAGGAGGCGTACCAGTCCTGAGTGCAGGTTGTCTGGGGATGGTTGGATCTGAGTTTCAGTGTCGAGTGAGTAGATTCAAATCACATGACTACTTTTCTAGCATGTGCTAGCATTCTGACCACCTCAGCATCATCCACGTTTGGTTTCTTTGTATCCAGGACACTTGGAGCTCACGTCAGAGGAGGTCACTGGAATGCTGCACAGATCAAGATTACTGCAATCGAGACCTTCATCCAACTCTGCCTCCGCTTAAACCACCTCGTAAGTTTCTCTAATGTCAACTTCCACTTCTAGCGTTTAACTTTTTTTCCACATTTGTGTTGTTTTTCTCGCAGTTTATGTAAATGAAAAGATCCACCACATGGCCTTGTTGATCTCAGTCACAGTCTGCAGTATCATACTGGCTGTTGTTATCGTCTTCTGCTACTTCAGGTCGTTAAAGCTTCACATCTTAAAGCTAATTGCACTTTGTCTGTAAAAAGCCTTCGCTAACTGGTAATCTTGTAATACATGCAGGTATAAGCGTCAGGTGTCGCGCCCTCGCTACACCATCGGCCTAGAACAGGATGAGACCTTCATTCCACCCGGAGAGTCCCTGAAGGATTTGATAGAGCAGTCGCAAAGCTCTGGTTCAGGCTCAGGGCTCCCTCTGTTGGTGAGATGAGTGTATTGCACTAGTAGATGGAGGTAGTAAGACAGGGGTCTCAAATTCAATTTACCTGGGGGCCACCGGAGCTAGGTTCTGGGTGAAACCGGGCCGAATCAGGTTTTCAAAAAAAAAAAACCCAAAACGTATTTATTAAAAACTGGAGAAAAAAAATCAATCTTCAATGCTTTTGGTTTTCCACACCAAAATATCTGATAAAACATTCCGCTGTTCTCAAATATCTTAATTTTTATTTTTCGATACACAAAATAAGATTAAAAAAATAAACAAATTAAGAATAAAGACAATAAATCAATCAATCAGTAATAAATAAGTAAAATAATAATACAACAGCAAATAAGAAAAACGTACGAAACCACATACAGTTGGTAGAGAAATTATTTTTTTCATATTCAAATGTACAGTATTAACAGTTATTTAACCTTTAACATGAAACTAGCGTCTCGCGGGCCACGAGTTTGAGACCCCTGAAGTTAGCGGTCATAAGGTCATTCAAGCTTATAGCTGGGGTGTCCAAATGACCACATAGTAAAAAATGTAATATTTTGTATCTATGCTAAGAATTGTATATATATTTCACAAAAAAATATTTAAATTTACGTCTTAAATATTCTTTGTAAATTTTATTTTTGTAATATTTTATTCCTGTAATATATGTAATATTTTGTAATATTTGTAATACTTTATTCCGATAATATTGAAGCTCTCATAATAACACAATTTTCCAAACTTTCTTTCTCATGGTATTATAACTTTAAAAAATATATGTAATATCTCAACATATGATATGAAAATAACTGTTTGACTTTATTACTTTTTTAATTTTTTCTGTTAGATTATGACATTTTTTCATTATATTTTGCCTTTATTTTTGTTAAATTTACTAATGATTGTTCAATTTTTGCTGTCTTAGGGTCTTTTTTTATGTTTTTTTGTTGGATTATATTTTTTAGAATGTGCCGTGGGTCAATAAAAAAACAGCTACAGGCTGCCAATGGCCCCTGGCTCACACTTTGGACACCCCTGCCTTACAGGAAGTGAAATGATCATGTTTATCATGTTTATGTTTTTTATGTTTGTACATCATTTATAGTTATTTTTAAGGCTAATCATGCATGAATATGCTGATGCATTTCTGAAGTCTGCAGGAAAAGTAAAACGCATCATTTTTTTATGATGAGGTCTGAAATTATTAAAAAGATTTTATGCGGTAAAAGTGAAAAAAAAAAAAAAACATATGAGAAGAACATTCCATTTTGAGACCTGAAGGTAAAAAGTTCAAAAAGTTCAAAATTTGGTAACCCCTCAGGTTCAGAGGACCATCGCCAAGCAGATTCAGATGGTGAAGCAGATCGGGAAGGGGAGATACGGCGAGGTCTGGATGGGCCGCTGGCGAGGAGAGAAGGTGGCCGTGAAAGTTTTCTTCACCACCGAAGAGGCCAGCTGGTTCCGGGAGACCGAAATCTACCAGACGGTCCTGATGAGGCATGAGAACATACTGGGTAAGACCTTCTGAAAACGGGCTTCCTAAACTGGTCCTATCTAATTAGAATAAAGTAAAAATACTGCAATGTTTCGTCTTCTTTAGGTTTCATCGCGGCAGACATTAAAGGCACCGGCTCGTGGACTCAGCTCTACTTGATCACCGACTACCACGAGAACGGCTCCCTGTACGACTACCTCAAGTCCACCACCCTGGACAGCAAGGCCATGCTGAGACTGGCCTACTCGTCTGTGTCGGGCCTGTGTCACCTCCACACCGAGATATTCGGGACACAGGGCAAGCCCGCCATCGCTCACAGAGACCTGAAGAGCAAGAATATCTTGGTCAAGAGGAATGGAGCCTGCTGCATCGCCGACCTGGGACTGGCTGTCAAGTTCATCAGGTGGGTGTGGAAGGTGGTCCAGATGTTTGAGACAATTTTCAGATTTTTGGGTGTCAGAAGTGGGATGATTATGGTCGACGGTCGACTGTTCCGTGACTGCGGTTGTCTGTGCGATCTGGCAACTGGCTAAACCTGCCGTCAGTTCACTTTGAATTCTCAGAAATTTGGTGTCAGAAGTGGGATAATTAGCCACGAGGCTATCCGTGACATAGAGTACCAAGGTAGTGGGAACGATTGTTCCACAAATACCGGTGTACATGGACTTTGCCTACCTGTCACGGTCTTTCAAAACCGAAAGAAGTTTGGTTTCAAGGTATAGTCCTCAGATTTCTGGTGTCAGAAGTGGAATAATTAGCCATGAGGCTATCAGTGACTAGAGTACCCAGGTATTGTGACCGATTGTTCCACGAATACCGGTGTACATGGACTTTGCATACCTGTCACGGTCTTTCAAAACTGAAAGAAGTTTGGTTTCAAGGTATAGTCCTCAGATTTTTGGTGTCAGAAGTGGGATAATTAGCCATGAGGCTATCCGTGACATAGAGTACCCAGGTAGTATGACTGTTTGTTCCACGAATACCGGTGTACATGGACTTTGCCTACCAGTTTTTCAAAACCGAAAGAAGTTTGGTTTCAAGGTATAGTCCTCGGATTTTTGGTGTCAGAAGTGGGATAATTAGCCATGAGGCTATCCGTGACATAGAGTACCCAGGTAGTGGGACCGATTGTTCCACAAATAAACTTTAACTACCAGTTTTTCAAAACCGAAAGAAGTTTGGTTTCAAGGTATAGCCCTCGGATGTTTGGTGTCAGAAGTGGGATAATTAGCCATGAGGCTATCCTTGACATAGAGTACCCAGGTAGTGTGACCGATTGTTCCACGAATACCGGTGTACATGGACTTTGCCTACCTGTCAAGGTCCTTCAAAACCGAAAGAAGTTTGGTTTCAAGGTATAGTCCTCAGATTTTTGGTGTCAGAAGTGGGATAATTAGCCATGAGGCTATCCGTGACATAGAGTACCCAGGTATTGTGACGGAGTATTCCACGAATACCGGTGGACATGGACTTTGCCTACCTGTCACGGTCTTTCAAAACCGAAAGAAGTTTGGTTCCAAGGTATCATCCTCGGATTTTTGGTGTCAGAAGTGGGATCATTACCCATGACGCCATCCATGACATAGAGTACCCAGGTAGTGTGACAGATTGTTCCACGAATACCGGTGGACATGGACTTTGCCTACCAGTTTTTCAAAATGACCAGTTTTTGATTTAGTTTGAGTTTGGTTTGAGGTTACTAGTCCTCGGGTTTCTGATGTGAGAAGTAGGGTACTTAGCGACTACGCAGGTATTGTGTCATACATCGGTCATGTGATGAATGTTATGTTCCCATGATCTGGTTATCAGGTTGAAGCTCCTAGACAGGGGCATAAGTCAAATTTTACTTGTGTGATAAATGGCGTCAGAAGTGGGATCGTTAGCAGTTTTTTTTAAGTTTATTGTTAATGTCGATGTTGTAAATGAAAGTGTTTCGGTGTCCCCATCAGCGACACCAACGAGGTGGACATCCCCCCCAACACCAGAGTGGGCACCAAACGCTACATGCCTCCCGAGGTTCTGGACGAGACCCTGAACAGAAGCCACTTCCAGTCATACATCATGGCCGACATGTACAGCTTTGGACTCATCCTGTGGGAGATCGCGCGTCGCTGCGTGTCAGGAGGTATCTCGTCACGCTTCCTTAACCAGCACAACTGCATTTTTTGTAGTATTTTATCAACAACAAAGTGGTTTCATGTAACATTAAGGAATCCTGGAGGAGTACCAGCTCCCCTACCACGAACTGGTCCCTACTGACCCTTCGTATGAGGACATGAGAGAGGTGGTCTGCATCAAGAGGCTACGACCCTCCTTCCCTAATCGATGGACCAGCGATGAGGTGAAACTATAAAATATATATTTATAAAATATACATACGTATATATTGGGCGGCACGGCGGTCTAGTGGTTAGCGCACAGACCTCACAGCTAGGAGACCAGGGTTCAATTCCACCCTCGGCCATCTCTGTGTGGAGTTTGCATGTTCTCCCCGTGCATGCGTGGGTTTTCTCCGGGTACTCCGGTTTCCTCCCACATTCCAAAAACATGCTAGGTTAATTGGCGACTCCAAATTGTCCATAGGTATGAATGTGAGTGTGAATGGTTGTTTGTCTATATGTGCCCTGTGCCCAATCACGACGAGCTTGTCAACCCATCGGAAGTAGCAGCAGGTCATTGCTCAACAGAACAGTCAGACTCACTGTGTCGTCTTACAAAGAAAGCTAACATCATCACGCAGCAGCTTAACACTTCAATGTTAAGAAATATACAAACATGTACCAATACAGACTCCAAATTGTCCATAATGTGCCCTGTGATTGGCTGGCCACCAGTCCAGGGTGTACCCCGCCGCTCGCCCGAAGACAGCTGGGATAGGCTCCAGCACCCCCGCGACCCTCGTGAGGAAAAAGCGGTAGAAAATGAATGAATGAATGAATATATATATTCAATTTCTGCTGCAGTTTTTGCGGCGTTGCATCAATCCACGCACACGCATATATGGTACATTCCGTGCATTGCTAACGAGTGTGCATGCGTGTTTATGTTGCAGTGTCTGAGACAGATGGGAAAGCTGATGACCGAGTGTTGGGCTCACAACCCCGCCTCTCGCCTCACAGCTTTACGGGTGAAAAAGACGCTGGCTAAGATGTCCGAGTCACAGGATATAAAGTTGTGATGATGTTTTTGTCGGCTGCGGACGCAATGGAGTGCTTTCTGTGAAAGCTAACGTAGCTTGTAAAAGAAGAAAACGATGATGTTGTGATTGCGAAGCATGGAGGTCATCGGTACCTGCAGCGTGAACCCCGACCCTTTGACCTTGACACTTGAAATGGACATGGACTGACACTATGTGGCAGACGCAAGGTATAAACTGTGAGGCTTTGGTTGACGCTGGTTACATTTGTAGAGTGTACAAATGTATAACTTTGTGTCTTTTCCGTATGTAAAACCTTATTAAAACTATTTGGTAGAAATGAAATGTATGTCCCATTTTTGTATGAAAAGATATCCTATTTTTTTTGCATGTTTGTCACACTAAAAAAATCATCAAACAAATGTAAATGACAACACAACTAAACACAAAATACTTTTTTTAAATGAAACATTTTATTATTTAAACATTTTATTATATAAAATTCATTATTATAATTTTTTTTATTATTTATATAAATATTATATATATTTATATAAATATTATTTCCGCATTAGTCCTTCAGTAACTACTTTAAATGTACATATGTGCCTTAGTTCCTGACTATTCCATGACTATGTATGCCCTTGTTAGTTCTTCATAAGTTGGTCAATAACTACTCTAAATGTATGTTAGTTTTACGTTCCTCGATCACTACTCTAAAATGATGTGTGTTAGTCATTGGTTCATTGTTTCCTCAATAACTATTCATGTACCTAATTAGTCTTCATTAGTAGTAACCACTCTAAATGTATACGTTAGTCATTACTTCTACATTAGTCCTCCAGTAACTACTTTAAATGTATGTGCCATAGTTCTTCAATTACTATTAGTCCGTTGTTAGTTTTTCATTTGTTTCTCAATAACTACTCTAAATGTATGCTAGTCATAAGTTCTTCAATCACTACTCTAAAATGATGTGTGTTAGTCATTGTTTCATTATTTCCTCAATAACTATTAATGTACCTAATTAGTCTTCATTAGTAGTAACCACTCTAAATTTATACGTTAGTCATTACTTCTACATTAGTCCTCCAGTATAACTAATTTAAATGTAAGTGCAGTAGTTCCTCAATGACTATTAGTCCCTTGTTAGTTCTTCATTTGTTTGTCAATAACTACTCTAATGTATGTTAGTCATAAGTTCCTCAATCACTACTCTAAAGTGATGTGTTAGTCATTGGTTCATTATTTGCTCAATAACTATTCATGTACCTAATTAGTCTTCATTAGCAGTAACCACTCTAAATGGATACGTTAGTCATTAATTCCTCATTAGTCCTCCAGTAACTACTTTAAATGCATGTGCCTTAGTTCCTCAATGACTATTTATTAGTCCCTCATTAGTTCATTGGTTTCTCAGTAACCACTCTAAAATGTACGTGCGTTAGTCATAAGTTCCTCAATCACTACTCTAAAGTGATGTGTGTTAGTCATTGGTTCATTATTTCCTCAATAACTATTCATGTACCTAATTACTCTTCATTAGCAGTAACCACTCTAAATGTATACGTTAGTCATTAGTTCCTCATTAGTCCTCCAGTATAACTAATTAAAATATATATGCATTAGTTCCTCAATGACTATTAGTCCCTTGTTAGTTCTTCATTTGTTTGCCAATAACTACTCTAAATGTATGTTAGTCATAAGTTCCACAATCAGTACTCTAAAGTGATATGTATTAGTCATTGGTTCATTATTTCCTCAATAACTATTCATGTACCTAATTAGTCTTCATTAGCAGTAACCACTCTAAATGGATAAGTTAGTCATAAATTCCTCATTAGTCCTCCAGTAACTACTTTAAATGCATGTGCCTTAGTTCCTCAATGACTCTTTATTAGTCCCTCATTAGTTTCTCAGTAACCACTCTAAAATGTATGTTAGTCATAAGTTACTCAATCACTACTCTAAAGTGATGTGTGTTAGTCATTGGTTCATTACTTCCTCAATAACTATTCATGTACCTAATTAGTATCATTAGTAGTAACCACTCTAAATTTATACGTTAGTCATAATTTCCTATTTAGTCCTCCAGTAACTACTTTAAATGTATGTGCCATAGTTCCTCAATGAATATTAGTCCCTTCTTAGTTACTCAATCACTACTCTAAAGTGATGTGTGTTAGTCATTGGTTCATTATTTCCTCAATAACTATTAATTAGTAGTAACCACTCTAAACGTATACGTTAGTCATTAATTCCTCATTAGTCCTCCAGTAACTACTCTAAATGTATATGCCTTAGTTCCTCAATGAATTTTTAGAAGTCCTTCATTAGTTCATTGGTTTCTCAGTAACCACTCTAAAACATACGTGCGTTAGTCGTAAGTTCATTGCTTTCTCAGTAACTACTCTGAATGCATGTGACTTAATTTCTCAGTACCTACTCCTCAGTAGTTCATTGGTTTGTCAGTAACTACTCTAAATGTATGTGCCTTGGTCACTCTTTAGTTCCTCAGTAACTACTCCAAATGTGGGTCCATCTGGAAGGGGAGGATTCACGGGCCGTACATTCAAATGAAGGAAGCCACCACAGGAAGTCGTCATGTTCAGCATTGCTTATAAATATAATTTATTAATCGTCTTAAAAATTCTTTCTTACACTTTGTACAGAAAAACACTGAGGGAGGGAGGAGAGCATTCAGTAAGATTGAGCAAAGATTTCATGAAAGCGTGCCAGAATGAACGATTCATCACAAGCTTGTAGTACACGGGAAATCCAAAAACACCCCTGATTGGAAACTCTTTCCACATCCAAAGTAAAAAATAAAAAAAAAATGCACTGACAAGCACAGCTAGAGTTAGTTTAGACGTCTATCATGAGAACCAATGCCGAGTTTGCATAGTAGACAAAAAAAAAACCATACAAACTAGATTCTAACTTCTTTTTTTGTAACTTTTTGAAGTCTTTAAAATTGTTAGGCGACAGTACACAACATTGTTGTGAAATAGAAAATACTCGTCACACGTTTGGATACAATAACAACACTCAAAAGCTCATTTCATCCAATTTGAATCAACTCGCAGGTAAACTGTCGACTGGCAGCATTTTTAGGTGATGATGATGATGATGATGATAAAGAGGAGGAGACTTGCTGCGTCGTCGTCGCCTTTTGGGTTTTTGAGTTTGCATCTTTTTTTTTTTTTTTTTTGCACCCTGTCACCCCCTTTTCCGATTATTAGCACTTGCATCAGGAGACATTCACAACATTTGCCGTGCGTCCTCAAAGAGAGAAGACATGTTGGAACCGTAAACACGACTTCCTGTCTGCTACATTTCATTCACCACCATTTCAATTTTTAATATACGCACAATATATATACGGATTATCTTCAAAATGACTCATCTTTAGAGCCCTTCTCTATGGTATATATTATATATAATCACATTATGAAATATAAACATACTGTGCATATATATATATATATATATATATATATATATATATATATATATATATATATATATATATTATATAGCATAATATAAACTGTATGTTATCCTGTGTGTGTATAAATATATATATGTATAAATGTAATTAATAAAATTAAGATTTGCATTTATTTAAATGGTGTAATGTCAAACAATTAAAAAAAATATATAAAATTAAGGAACACAGTTTTAAAAGTTGGAAAGTTCAAAATATTTGATTAAAACAGTTTTGAGTTGCAGCATTAGTTTAATTAATTTGGATAATTAACTTAAACCATGCAAAAAAATTAACTCTAGATTTTTTTTTATAATTAAAAAAAAATAATAACATAAGACAAAAATTAAAAATTCCAACTTTTAAAACACAAACATAAAAGAAAGTAACTTGCAATAATGGTAATGATGATAAAAATATAATATTCCTTAGATGCTAATCATGTATTTACATAATTCAGACAAAAATAAAATATTGGTCAAAGGCCACTTGAGGGCGCTAGTGATCATTCAAGTGACTATGGGGACGCCACATGTAACCCTAAATCTAACCCTGACCTTTCACCCTTACCCTAACCCTATAACCCTAACCCTAACAACTGCATGATGCAAAAGTGACAGAGTGAATTCATGACGTGATGCGTTCACTGCCTTGTTTTTCTTCTTTTTTTTCAATTCTCCAAGATGATCCGTCATCCGAAAAAAAAAAAAAAAAACTTTGCTGTCCCTGCCATGGCTTTTATGAATTCCCTCCCATTCCCTGTGGGAAAAATACTTGATGTAAAAAACAAACAAACCCAAGAGCCATTACTGATGACATCTTCCGAGGAGGGTGTTAAGATTTTTATGGGTGAGGCCATTTGATTGACAGTTGCTTTTACCATTTTCACACCAAATAAGATAAGAGGCCTTCCTTGAAAAATGATTGAAAGATGTCAAACAAAGGGCGCCGGTGCTTTTGAATGCCCCCAAAGACTTTGTGATCCTCTTTCAGTCTGGTGTCCGAACTTTCCTTTTAGCTTCATTCTCTTCGTCTTTCACGCTTTCTTTCTTTCCGACCTGCTTTTTCACGCTTCTTCATCCTGTGATGACTTTTTCTAACTTTGAAGTAAAAAGTTGTCTTTTTGGCGTGTTTGTGTTTACTTCCTGATCTGCTCGATTGGAGGCTAAAAGTCACAAGAAGTCGTGGAAAGATCCGTATCCAGCAAGCGTCCCGTTTTGGTCGTTCCGCTAGCATCCGGCCGCCAGCACGGTGAACGTCATTACCGCCGCATGTCGTCATGGTCGTCGATCCGTGGTCAGTGTTCCGTGGTCATGGAGCAGAAGTTGCTGTCATGGCGGCCCATCTCCTCCAACACGGCCGCCAGCTCGTTGAGGTCTCCGTCCGGGAAGTGCTGGGCCTCCCAGAGGTCCAGGATGACACCCGTTGGACTGGACTTGGTGGCGAAGTAGTTCAGGTACCTGCCAACATGGACAGAACGTCATTATATTATTATTTTAATACTCCGTCGGAACAGCTATGTAAAGGCGGGACTTATGTGACCCTTGGGCATGTGCAAAGTGGAAGGTAAGGAAGTGAGAAGGGCTCGTCATACAATAACATACATACACACATATCCATATATTCATATACATACATACACAGATACTATCCATATATACATATACATATATACATGCATGCAAACATACATACATACATACATACATACATACATACATACATACATACATACACATACTTACATATATACAGAAACACTCGCACACCTATTCATACACACATATATATGTGTATACATAGATACACACAAACTTATATAACATACATACATACGTACATACATACATACATACATACATACATACATACATACATACATACATACATACACACACATATAAAGTTATACATATATACACACAAACTTACATAAACATACATACACACACACACCTATACATACACACACATATAAATGTATACATATATACACACAAACTTACATAAACATACATATATACACATACATGGACACTTACACATACACATGTATACATACATACACACATACATGTATACATGTACAAACATACATACATGTACATACATACACACATACATACATGGACATACACACACACAAACATACATACACACATACATTTACACACATACATACTACATACATACATAGGTACATACATACATACATAGGTACATACATACATGCATAGGTACATACATACATACATAGGTACATACATACACACATGCATATGTACATACATACATACACACATACATACATGTATACACACGTACATACATACATACATGCATGCATACATGCATACATACATACAAACATACATACATGCATACATACATACGTACATACATACATACATACATACATACATACATACATACATACATACATACATACATACATACATACATACATACATACATACATACATACACACACACCTATACATACACACACATATAAAGGTATACATATATACACACAAACTTACATACATACACACATACATACATACATGCATACTTACATACACGTATACATACGCACATACATACTTATGCATCTGTATGTATAACTTATGCATACATAAATACATACATGTTCATACATGTACATACATACATACATACATACATACATACATACATACATACATACATACATACATACATACATACATACATACATACATACAT